>NC_133655.1:103312137-103424447 GCF_009905375.1 Apium graveolens | reverse complement strand
CTTTTAACTGGGCTTCTTTGGTCCACCCTAAATTGGTCTTTAATTTGGGGCCATTTAATTTTCTGCTAATTGGGCCCATTATTGATCCCTATACTGGGTTTTTTTTTCTAATTCAAGTAGGATTAGGCCTTATTTTTGGGCCTTCATTTATCCAAATCCTTTTTGGATTTGGGACTTATTTCTGGTTTTTTGAAGATAATACTCATATATATTTTCTTCCAGTTTTTGGACCCCGGGTGCTGGGCTTTGAATATTTGGGGCTCTTATCTGGGCTTGACATACTTCCAGGCCCAACAAGTTTTAACCTTTTTTTTTTTTTGAATTGGGCCTTTTTATAGGGCTTTCATATCATGCATCTAATTTAATTGCCATGCCATAGAGATTCAAACATATTTCGAAAAATTCTCTGAGCTTCAAAAATTGTTTGGGATTCATCCCTTACACAAGTCTTAATAAACTTCATAATAAGACATATAAATCCTAAGCAAAGCTTCAAGGTGCTTTTCAACCTACTCTCCATCATGACAAGTGAGAATCGTATCCAACTGCCCTACACATAGTAAACCTTCAGGTTTTGTGCGTGCCAGGTTCTCGGGACTTCAAAACCATCCATAGTCTCCAGCTTGTAGGTTCCTCTACCCTGAACGCTCTTGACTCTATACGGCCCTTCCCAATTTGGGGCAAGCTTTCCTTTCTGTCCGACACCAGAAGCCTCTATTTTCCTCAAGACTAGGATCACCTTGTTTGAAAAACCTCTCTTTAACCCTTAGGTTGTAGTAGAATGAAGCCCTTTTCTGATATTCTACTATCTTTGCGTGTGCTTTATCTCGCACTTCATCGATTAAATCCAGGGCTAACTTCTGCCCTTCCTCATTTTCTTTTTCATCAAAAGCCTGAATCCTTGGAGAAGAATGTGATATCTCCACGGGAACTACTGCTTCCGCCCCATATGCCAACATGAAAGGAGTTGCATCTGTCGTGACTCTACAGGTAGTCCTATAGGCCCACAATATGGGAAGTATCTCATCCACCCAGTTATTTCTTGACTTTCGATCCTCTTCTTTAGTCCATCCAGGATTATCCGATTTGCTACCTCCGCTTGCCCATTGGCTTGCGGGTGAGCCACAGAGGTGAACCGTAACTCAATTTCATTTTCTTCGCAATACTTCTTGAATTCCTCGTTGTTGAATTGTGTTCCATTGTCAGTGACGAGGATACGGGGAATTCCATATCGGCACATAATGTTTTCCCACAGGAATTGTGCAACCTGCTTAGTTGTGATTTTGGCCAAAGGTTTGGCTTCGATCCACTTGGTGAAATAATCAATGGCTACAATCAGAAACTTCCTTTGTGCTGTGGCCATAGGAAAAGGCCCTAGAATATCCATCCCCCACATAGCAAAGGGAATAGGTGAGTTGATAGAGGTCAGCATCTCGGGGGGTTGTCTGGCGACTGGTGCATGCTTCTGACAACGATCACACTTCTTTACATATTCTTTGGCATCAGCCATCATTTCTGGCCAATAGAAGCCTAAACGAGTTATCTTATGAGCCAAGGCCCTGCCCCCCAAGTGTTGCCCACAAATACCTCCATGCACTTCCTCAAGAGCTAAGCGTGCCTCATCGGGCCTGAGACACCTCAAGTAAGGAACCACGAAAGATCTTTTATATAGAATCCCATCTATCAAAGAGTACCTTAGTGCTCGAACAGTTAACTTCCGTGCCTCAATTGTATCGCTTGGCAACCAACCGGTCTGAATGTGAGCCTTGATGGGATCAATCCATGACGTCCCCAAGCCTACGGGAGCCACAAGCTTAACATCTATGCTTCGTGTCTTCAAAACACGGAAGTACACACTTCCTGAACTTTCTTCAATCTCGGATGAAGCAAACTTTGATAGCGCATCTGCTTTAGCATTTTCTTCCCTTGGAATGTGTTCAACATGGCATTCATTAAATTGGGTCATCACAACCCTTACTAGGCGAACATACTTTGCCATCGTATCATCCCTTGCTTCAAATTCTCCCTTTACCTGGGATATGATCAACTTCGAGTCTCCACGGACCTTTAAGTTTCTGACTCTAAGTGTCCCAGCTAGACCAAGGCCAGCAATCAGGGCTTCATACTCTGCCTCATTGTTTGTGGTTGGGAAGTCTAGCTTCATGGCATACTCAATTAAGAATCCATCAGGGCTTTGCAAAACCAACCCTGCTCCACTGGAATTTGTTTTTGATGCTCCATCAAAATAGAGAACCCAATATTCTTTCTCCTTGTCCCCATTGTCGACTCCCTTGTCTTGAGGTGTGGTATCTTCCTGCCCCCCGAGTTCTTGGTTGGGTTGGGTATGGTACATTCCACCACGAAGTCAGCTAGTGCCTGGGCTTTTATGGCCATACGTGGCTTATACTTGAGATCGAACTCTCCCAATTCTATTGCCCACTTAATTAGTCTCCCACTTGCCTTGGGACTGTGAATGATATTTCTCAGTGGCTGATTTGTTAGCACTTCAATTTGGTGAGCTTGAAAATAAGGACGCAGCTTTCTTGAAGCCATTACCAAGGCTAAAGCGAATTTCTCAATGGCTGAATAATTCAACTCAGCACCATGCAAAATTTTGCTGACATAGTATACGGGTTTCTGGACTTTTAGTTCCTCCTTAACCAACACCGCGCTCAAGGCGCTTTCTGAAACAGCCAAGTACAAGAATAAAACTTCACCCAGAACTGGCTTGGCCAACAACGGGGCCTGGCCCATATACTTCTTTAACTCTTCAAATGCCTTCTGATTTTCCTCACTCCATACAAAGTCTTTAATGTTCTTTAATGACTTGAAGAATGACAAGCACTTGTCTCCTGACTTGGAGATGAATCGTCCTAGCGCAGCAACCCTTCCTGTGAGTTTCTGAACATCCTTGACAGTTTTTGGGGGTTCCATATCCAGGATTGCCTTTATTTTATCGGGGTTAGCCTCAATTCCCCTCTTTGAGACCATCAATCCCAAGAATTTTCCAGATCCTACTCCGAAAGCACACTTCGTGGGATTCAACATCATCTTGTGGTACCTCAGGACCTCAAAAGCTTCCCTCAAATGGGTTATATGATCAGTCTTTACTAGACTCTTGACTAGCATGTCATCAACATAGACTTCCATAGTCTTCCCAATAAGATCCTTAAAAATTTTATTCACCAACCTTTGATAGGTGGCTCCTGCATTCTTGAGACCAAACGCCATAACAAGATAACAATAAACACCAAAGTCAGTGATAAATGATACCTTTGGAACGTCATCCTTATGCATTTTGATCTGGTTGTATCCGCTAAACCCATCCATGAAACTCAGCATCTCATGTCCAGCGGTGGCATCAATCAAAGTATCAATTCTAGGCAGCGGAAAACAGTCTTTGGGGCATGCATCATTCAGATCGGTGAAGTCTATACACATCCTCCACTTTCCATTAGCCTTCTTCACCATTACAGGGTTTGCTAACCACTTCGGAAATTGAATCTCCTCAATGAAACCAGCCTCTAAGAGCTTTTCCACCTCCTGCTTTATAGCCTCTTGTCTTTCCGGGGCAAAATTTCTTTTCTTTTGTTTCACTGTCTTCCGGCTTGGATCCACGTTTAACTTGTGGGTAATTAACTCCGGGTCTATTCCTGGCATATCATCTGCTGACCATGCAAACACATCACTATTTTCTTGCAAAAATTTCACTAACTTCCCTCTAAGGGGCTCCTCTAATGTAGCTCCAATGAAAGTCATCCTCTCAGGATTCTTGGGATCTAAAGGAACCGAAACCAATTCTTCTGCTGGCCTTCCTCTATTCTCATCATTTTCTCGAACATCCATATCTTCAATAGGAAGAACCTGCCCCCCGACTCCATCTGCCCTCAAAGAGGCCACATAACAGCTTCTAGCCATTTTTTGATCTCCTCTCTCTTCTCCAATCCCGTTTCGGGTGGGAAACTTCATGATTGAATGGTAGGAAGAGGGGACTGCCTTGAAGGCATGTATCCCTGTTCTCCCCATGATAGCATTATAAGTTGAACTAGCCTTTACCACCACAAAATCCAGCATCTGCGTTGCTTGCCTTGGCTCCGTACCTATGGTGGTTGGCAATTTAATTATCCCTTCCACAGGACATTCTACTCCAGCAAATCCATATATCGGCATGTCGGTTGGTGTCAACTGGGAGTCGTTATACCCCATCCTTAGAAAGGTGTCGTGGAGCAAGATATCCACAGAAGCACCATTATCCACAAGGACCCTCTTAACCGGGCTATTTCCTATTATCGGCGTTATGACCAGCGGGTCGTCATGGGGAAACTTCACACCCTCTAGGTCGGAATCATCAAAAGCCAATGTTACTTCTGTCCTGGCCCTCTTCGGGGCTTCTCCAACAATATGCATAACCTCTCTAGTATATGCCTTTCTGGAATTTTTGGACAATCCAGCAGCAGTTGGACCTCCAAAGATCGTGTTTATCACAGGCCCTCGAGGTCTCGGCCCTCCATAAATGGTGTTTATAACTGGTCCTCTAGGTTGGGGGTTTCGCCCCTGATCGTCTTGGTCCCTCCTACGATCTTCAAAGTTCTTCCTTCCATTATTATT
Source organism: Apium graveolens (assembly GCF_009905375.1). Lineage (NCBI taxonomy): Eukaryota > Viridiplantae > Streptophyta > Magnoliopsida > Apiales > Apiaceae > Apium > Apium graveolens. The sequence continues at coordinate 103,419,839 of NC_133655.1, read as the reverse complement.
TCTGTCCCCTCCATCTCCAGTATACTTGTTCAATCTTCCTTTTCGAATCAAAAACTCAATTTCATCTTTCAATTGCCTACACTCATCGGTGTCATGGCCAACATCTTTGTGAAACCTGCAATACTTGCTCTTATCTAGCTTGGCTGGATCGGCCTTCAAGGGCTTAGGCCAACGAACATCTCGATCTTTCTCGATCTCCATCAAGATCTGGCTTCTGGGAGCATTCAGCTTAGCGTATTCGGTGAACTTTTGCCCAGGTCCTCCCTTCTTGGGGGTTGAATCAGGGTTTTGTTCGGTTCTAGGATACTTATCCTTAGCGATATACTCCAGATCAGTTTTCCGCTTCTTGCCTCCAGTGGGCTCATTACTTACTACGGTCTTCCTCATGCTTTCTTCAACCTTGATATACTTCCCTGCCCTCTCTTGGAGCTGCAACATATTTTCAGGGGGACGTTTGGCCAAGGACATCTTGAAAAACTCATCCCTAGTTCCTTGTTGCAGTGCTATCATAGCTACCTTATCATCAAGGTCTGGGACTTTTAAAGCCTCCTTTGTAAAACGATTCAGGTAATCTCTCAAGGATTCCTTAGCTTTTTGCACAATACTCATAAGAGATGCTGAACTTTTCTCATGGACTTTTCCACTGATGAACTGCTTAATAAAAGCCTGACTTAACTCTCTGAACGATCCAATAGAGTTTGGGGGCAAGCGACTGTACCATCTTTGAGCCATACCTGACAGGGTTTGAGGGAAGGCCCGACACTTTATAGCATCATTCACGGGTTGCAGCAACAGTGCATTAGAGAATGTCCTAACATGGTTAGCGGGGTCTCCCGTGCCATCATAGGCTTTGATAGTGGGCATCTTGAATTTCCTTGAGATATGGGCATTCATTATCTCTTCTGTGAAGGGTGGAGTTGGATCATCAGGATCTCCAAGGGGAAGGAGATTGCTTGGATCAGTTCTTGGGACAACAGCCCTTCTTCTTACCGGACCATCCAGGTCTATGACAGGAGGAGGATTTCTCCCCCTAGGAGATATCTCGGGTCTGGTGGCCTGGTGAGCCTCCAAATCACGCCTCAGCCTTTGGATTTCAGCCTCATGAGCCCTGATCCTTTCCTGCACTTCTTGGGGATTCGCCCCTGGGGTGCTTTGGGGGCGTTGCCTTCCATCGGTCATTGGCTCTTTTCCAGGACGCCTCCTTCTCGGGGCCACTTCATCATCCGAAGATTCGGAGTCTCTCTCAGTATAAGGACCAGAAAATTCCCGATCCTTAGGAATAGGACCCAAACCTCGTATATAGGGGGGTGACTGCCCTCGTGCTTCGCCTCGCCTAGCATATCCGCTTCCTCCAACCTCAGGGCGAAGGGGCATCCCATAAGGGGGGTTAGTAGTAACAATAGTTGAATATTCATACCCGACGGGTCGAGAATTCACAGGTATATGTATTTGTTGAACTTGAGGATTCGTACCTTGAATAGTCGGGGGAGTTGTCCCTTGTGGCTGAGGATGAGTTGCCCCTGTCTGGGCTTCCCCCTGAGTAGATGCATAAGTTGAATGGGGAGGAACCTCCACGGTTGATGAAATCACCTGGGTTGTCTCTGATGGTGTTCCTTCCTCTAGAGCTCCAATTGTTTTCCGTGTTCTCGCCATGGTTGTTGTTGCTTTCCCACAGACGGCGCCAAATGTTATGGATTAAAAACTAATATATATAATTGCTGTATTTAATACTAAGGAACGTGAGCTTCGAGGCTCGATTTGACTGCTCTTGTGTTTCGTGACTCAATCTGCCTTAACAAGATGCCTACGTACCTTGCTGATTGCCAAGGATCAAGTCAAAAAAAACGTAGTTCTGATTGGTGGGGGTGAGACCCCTTATATAGATGTTGGTGGTCCTTGAATTGGACTTGGTATAGGAGACTTGGTGGACAAGCCTCTGAATTAGGATAGACTTAGGAGTCCTAGGAAGTAGGAAGCTGATTCCTTATCCTTTTAGGTCCCCTTGAGGCTAATCTCTAAGGATTTATATCCTTATCGGGACTCTTTTCAACATCTGATTTCTCCCTTATTAATTAATTACGAAATTAATTAATAATCAGGGCTTTTGGGCCTTTTTTATTCCATTAGGCCTGATCTGGTCCATCAGGCTTAACCTTTCTGGTCTGAATATTATACATCTTATTATTGGGCCTATCAGCCCATTAATTATAAAATCAGGACTTATTTATCCCTATCACTTCTTATCAGCAACTTTCATCTTGTCTAAATCAACTTGAGCACTGTCAGAGGTTGATTTCTTGATGACTTGATCAGAATTTGTTGTTTCTTCTGTAACTTGTTTGTAATAACCCCAATTTTTGGAATTTTTGAAACCCTTATGAATAGTGTTTTGCTGATTATGCTAAATAAGAAAAACTTTTCATACCACACTATGTAGGGGTTCTTTTATTGATCTTCTAAGATATTATTAGTACTCTGTGAGGTATATAAGTGTATGTAAAGATCGTCAAAATCCAAATCCGAACACTTTGATTTTTCCCGAAAATCCACCAGATATCGAAAGAATTGAGTATAAGGTAACAGGATAAAAATGATTTAAATTAAAGGATTATAAGAGAGGATCATAAAAGGATTATAATGTATTGAGAAAGGTTAAGGAAACCCAAGTAATAAGATCCCGGGTATGATCCCTCAAACGAGAAACGAGAACGAAATTTAAGCGAACCGTATAACAGATCAGCGGTCATTAGGCAAACAATTAGGAAGTTAATCAAGGAGGTTAGGGATGATGAGTTCATCCAACCAATAAGAAGAGGGCAAGTAAGGGATGATGAAATCACAAGGTGACATAAGCATGACATAGGGGGGAAGGAGGTGTGGATGAATGATAACCACACAAAGTTCAAGGTTAATAAGGTAATTAACCAAAATCTAATAAAAAACAACCAAACTAAGCTAAACAAATCACAAACACAAAATCATTTCATTTCTTCAACCATTGCTCTCGGCTTTTCTCTCCATTTCAAGAAGAAGAATTTCAAAATTCAAGTTCCAAGCTTCCTTAATTGGTAAGATAATTATCTAGTACTCCTTATGCATAGATATAGCTATCCTATGAGTTTAAGCCTCCAAATCATTCACAATATTCTTCAAGAAATCAATGAAGAAGATAATGAATAGTGATTTCAAGATTTTTAACTTGATTTTTCTTGTTTTTCCTTTAAGATCCAAGCATCCCTAAGACATCTCAAGGCTTCTTAAGGCTTCCTAGCTACTCCAATCACTTCAAGGAAGGTATAACATCTCCAAACCCTAGCTTTACTTTGTATATTAGGATGATTTTGGTTGTTATGGTAAAAGAGTAGCTTGATGCTTGTAGGTTTAGAGTTTGGGTTGGAGTTGTAGTGAATTGAATGTTGAATCTTGTTGATTAGTAAAGGACTTAAGTATAGTTTTAAATTCATGTTGAGAATAACATAAATTGGAGAACTTGAGGTGTTGGGGCTGTTGTAGTGTGATATGGATGGATTTTGGTTGTATGAATAAATGGGGGTTGATTGGTGGTTGATTTGGAATGGTATAAATTTGGGAAATCGCGTAAACATAGCCGTCGTAATGTCCGATTTACTTTAGACTGCTTTTGTTCATAACATTAGGACCCGAGAACTCCCTGCTAGGTCTTGACCATTGCCATTTTTAGATAGTTCATGTTACGAGCTTCGTTTTGATATGTGGTTCGTTTTATTCTGATGTACGGTTTAGGAGAAACGGCCGTTTTAAGTAACGACGTTTCGCGAACGAACCATTACCCCTCGCCTTAATTTGAAACATAGGTTAAAGATCTTAAAGGACTAATTGGAGTATGAAACAATTATGTTAAGTGGATTAGGCAGTTCGTAAGGTACTCGCGAAAGAATCGCGTTAAAACTCGTAATAGTTAATTTATTAAAAATGGTGGAGCCGAGGGTACTCGAGCGACTTAAGAGAATCAGTAAGCGCAAAGTGAGCGTTAGAGTCTAATTTGGTTAAAGTATAGATTTACAAGTGACTTTGGTTTAATTCCAACTTACATGTTGTTTATAGGTTACCAGACTCGTCCCGAGCCATTTGTAACCCTCAGTCGCTTAGGCAAGTTTTCTACCCGTATAACTGTTGTTGTGATGTATATGTGTATATGCATGATCTTGTGATAAATGCATATTTGTTATTAGCAAATTCTTGCGATATATTGTAGCATGTGATATGGTATATATGCATGCATGTTCCGTATTCTTGATTTATATATCTGTTGGTTCAAATGCTTATTAGTTGCATAATACCTATGCTAGAGATAAGCAGTAGTTGTGTATACCCTTAGTATAGGGGACCCAAAGGTGAACATTTTCTAAAACCGGGAGTCGATGTTCCCGAGTATATTATATATATATATTGTTAGGTCCCAATATGTTTGTAGAAGGGGGGTTGAATACAAACAGTACCAAATAATCGAATAAATGCGGAATAAAAAATGTGAAACAAAATTCAAGTTAAATAAAAATATTATTAAACTTGAAAGGTGTTACAACAACTGTATCGATTACAAGGTATTAATCTCAAATCAATTATCACAAATCTAGAATAAATTCGATATGAACTTTTTCTATTTTTGCAATAATTAGAATCAAATGCTAAACGCGATTTGAGATTAAGTTCTAGGGATTTTAATCCGCTAGATTGTTACACAAGAGCAAGATAAAGATTTCTAGTGGATTGGATTTAACTTTACAATCTAGAAATTTAATCTTGAAGTATGTAGATGAAAAGATGAAATATTTCTTCTTGTTTTTCTTTTCTGCTTTGTTCTTGACTTCTGTGTTCTGGATTTTCGATGGTGAAATAATAGACTTCTGCTCCTTTTTATCAAACAGCCGAATGTAAACATGTACTGGCATGACAATCTCTTTGGCCAGCAAGACTTTCGGTATGACAAAGTTTACAACTAGCAAGACAATTAAAATGAGATAGCAAGACTTTCGGTATGACTATTGATTGTCATACCGATTGTCATATTAGTTCAAATAAATTGTCTTGCTGAATTAATAACAGATTTTAATCTAAACAGAAATTATAATAAGACAATTAAATGTATTGGCATGACTTTCGGTATGACTATCAATTGTCATACCGATTGTCATACTAGTTCAAATGAATTGTCTTGCTGAATTTAAGCAGATTTTAAACCAATTAAAATCTTGTAAATCCTTAATATTAATTCTAAATTAATTAATCAATTTAATTCAATTAATCAATAAATTAATCTTTGTAGATATAATTTATTTTCTTAATTAAATTATATGACTTAATTAATTAATAGAGAATTAATACTAACGCTGAGCAGCATCCATTCTTCTGACAATCTTCTGAAAGTCACTGAGACTTATGAATCAATTCCGCCACTTCAATGCTGACACTCGATGTACTGTCTGGTTCATGAGTGACTAACTTCCGTGACGTTTCTTCATGTCTTGACTTTGACGCTTTGATTTTCTTCAGATTAAATCCTTGTAATTAATTGATACCCTGGCGAGATCTCTGTCACTTGATTAAATCCACGATCTTGATTTATATCACTGAGGCATGATCAACTTCTTGAACTTCTTCCAGTGAATTAACTCCTCAAGTCTGTAGATGAACCTTGTTTCTGAATCCTTTGACAGATATTACTTTGCGAGATCTCTCTGACGGTAGATCCACTATTTACTTATTACATTCTTATTTGAGTTGAGTTGAATCCTCGAATATACAAATAGGCTATGACATATGACTTACAATCTCCCCCTATTTGTTTGTTAGACAATAACACACAAATACCTAGAGGATAACTCAACTAACAAATAAGAAAAAGATATAAACATACATGCAAAGTAAATAGTAGAAAAGTTCTGGACTAGATTTAACATTTTCCAGATTCCAAGTAGATGTTCCTCTAGACTGAACATATCTTCAAGTAGTTCCATCTTCATTTGTACAACCACATTTCCTGTTGAGAAGCCCATATCTCTTTCTTCTCCCCCTATGAGAATCAACTGATTAAAGAAGATCACCTTCGTTTTACCACCTCTCCCGTACAATAGGATCCGCAGATAAAAACCAATGGTACTCCCCTAACAGCTTCTTCCCTTACTAGGAAATCACCTTGTGTTTACCACCTCTCCCGTACAATAGGATCCGTAGTTAGAAACAACAATGGTGTGGTGTAGTGTACATTTTTAGGATCTTTTTCTTCCTCCCTGCTATTTCTCCCCCTTAGTTGAGGAATCCTCCAAACTATTACTTAAGCTTTTATCTCCCCCTTAAAGAAGGAATGTATGCCGTCGTCTGAAGGAGTTCTCATATTTCACTTGGTTGGAAAAGAAATAACAAGTGTTTCTCTTTCTTCCTCACTGTGAGTGTGTGATTGTGTTTTAGTGTACCTCACATGTGTTTCACTCTTCTCTCCACTCGTGTTTACACTCATTCTCACAAGTGTATCACTCTTCTCTCATAGCTCCATAATCCAGCTGTACCTGCAAGGAAAATCACCTTAGCCATCCTTAAGGAGGTCACAGGTGGTGCAATGGGAGTTCACAAATCCCCATCTCTGTTAAACTCGTCAGATGAATCTGAGTCATAATCTACAAGTTGCTAGTTTCCCTTTTAGGGTTGCAGATTTAAATTCTGGGAAGGTAAACAATGATCCAAAGAATTTAGCATAAAGATCAAAGTTCCCTTCTAATGTCTGTGAAGACATTTCCTTGTGACTCATCAGGTAATATCTGAATCATTGTCAACAAGTTGCCGATCTGCGCCTATGTCAGATCCACTATCCGCAGATGCATCCAGGGGATTTAAGCCTGGGGAGGTAGACACTGACCACTGACATATGGCTTTTGAATCAGTATCCTCTCCTAACACCTGTAAAGGCAATTGGTCCACTAACGAACCTTGAACAATCGAATCTGACCTTAAAATGGTCGAAACTCTTGTTTCCGTCAACTCATCCTTTGTGTGTGTAACCTCTCCTTGTGCATCAAGAATTGATTATGTTTGAAGTGGTGACACTACATCGGATACCTTGGCCGACAGGCAAAATTTCAATAGACGTACCCTGTTGAGAGAATGAATCTAGTAACTGTTTTTGTGCCTTTTTAGCCATTACATCTTTTTGAGAAGATGTATGGGGGCTAGCAGTTGTCTCGGTTTAAATACTACTCATCTATGTATGAGACAGAGCTACTGGGTTGACTACAGAACCTTCCTTATGTGGTGCACTAGGCACTATCTCCCTCACGCTCATTCATACTACATTTAGTGGTAAGAGAGTGTTGGTTGGTTCTATTTTTGTGTTTTTCTTTACAGTCTGGGATAGACGTTGTGGGTTTTCAACCTCATGACTGTCAATGAAAGAAAGTCATTGGAGACTGAACCTGTAACACAGAATATATGGTAATAGAGAGAAAATGATTTACAATAGTGATTTTAAAAGATTTTACATGAAATAAGAAATCACTAATGTAGAAAGAAGTTTAATTTTGTTTTTCAATATGAATGAGTTTTTGATAAAACATTGATCACTTAGGGTAAAGTCTAAGTAATTCTCATTCATGTCAAAAGCTTACAAATATCTGCAACATAATGTTAACAATATATCATTGACCGATACTTGTCAAGTACTTTAGATACTAATTATTATATTGCATTACCAATATACCACTGCACATATAAAACAATATGATTGTGCCTAGTGATAAAATAGTTATAAATATGACGACTCTACTAGTTCATATAAAATTACAACTTCTGTTAGAGTGCCATACCATGTCCTTGACGATTGCTTGAGCAGTATACTAGTTCATACCAACCTAAAGTGAGATTGTGAAGAAGAGATTGCATAGTCCAATAGATCTGCAGCTGCAAAGTCCATGAACTGTGGTGCACTGACTTCCTCTTTTGACTCACCAAACAGGAGTACACTTGTACACATCTTACTAGAGTACAATTCCAAGTGTAATGTGCAGCAGGTGTCTGATATGTCGTAATATTCTCAAGTCTCGTCACTGGTGCTATATGTTAGATACTGCTTCCTGATAATAACCTAGCACAATATACAAAATTACAATGATAACATTCCCAGCTTGCAAACAGCCATATCCCTCAGATAAACCTTTGCTGTTATCTCCAAAGGTAACCATGGGGCCAGCTTTCTCAATCCACATTTGATAGCAGGGCTCTATCTCCGGTCATATGTCTTGATGATCCACTGTCAAGAATCCACACTACCGGTTACACCTGTTTAATGCCCTGCACTACAAATGGATTAGACCTTCTTCGGAACCCAAACTTGGTTGGGCCCGGCATACTTGTAGAACTGTCCTTTGTCAGGCAAAACAACATTTTTAATTTTAATTGCCTCAACTTTCTCAATGACTGAACATTTGACCTTGTAAACAGCGTTAACAAATTTCTGTTTAAGCTTAGGCACAAATGTCTCCTTTCTAGCCTTAGAAGGACTAGCAGTCTTAGACCTATCATGCTTCTTGTTATTCACATGCTGACGAGGAGTAGTCTTATCATTAGACACATGCTTACCATTAAAATAAGCATACATCATATTAAAAGCACAAGACATACAATTAGCAACACCACATGCTTTATGAGAGTGATTAACAGCAGACAATTTATGCATGATAGACATGGCATTATTGTTATCCAACTCATGTGTGTCTGAGTTAGTCTCAGTTGCTTTCACAACTTTGACTGGAACTTTCGACTCACTTGACTTGGAAACAATCTTCTCATTAGCATGATCCTCAGCACGTATTTCTTCTTGAATAACATAAGAGGTCGCATCAAATGGTTCAGCAATTGATGCTTTATAGAGGGGTTCATCAACACCCTTAAGCACATGTGGTACTTCCCTCCCTTTAGCACATACATGAGGAGGGGAGTTTATGCCTAATTCTCCAATAGCAGCATTGTAATCATAACCTATTCCAGATGTTTGATTAACAGCTTGCTTACTGTAGAACTCTTTAGCCTTCGAACAAGAATTGAAGTAGGCTCTAACCTTAGTCTCAAGACCGGTGATCTTGTCTTTGAGAATAGTTTCAAGTTTTCTATAACAGTCAACTCTATTCTCTAGAAAAGATACCTGTTCTTTTAATTTGTCTTGATTAATGTGCACAAGTCTTAATTCATTGACCTCTTTCTCAAGGTCTGTGATCTGTAAACTTAACAGTTCATTATCACGATGTGCACAATCTAAGTTACCTCTTAGATGATAAACCATTTTAGCATCAGAAAGTTTTACCTCTTTTCTTGATGATGAAGCTTTTCCATCAATAGCCATAAGAGCAAGATTTCCTTCTTCTTCATCTTCACTATCAGTATCATCCCAGCTTCTTCCCTTTGCCAGATAAGCCCTTTCAGAGTTCTTTCTTACTTGCTTTGGCTTCCTACATTCTGTGGCAAAGTGTCCCAACTCATTGCAGTTATAGCATCTAATGGTGCTCCGATCAACCATCCCTGTTTTGTGCCCACCACTGCTGGTGTTAGAGGATGAAGATCCACCTTTCTGGAATTTGTTGTAGTTGGACTTGTACTTAAGCTTGGGATTCCTCCTGAATCTGACATGGGAGAATCTCTTGACAATTTGGGCCATTGATTCATCTTCCAATTGCTCCAGCTCTTCCAAGGAATAAAAATCATCACTTGATTGATTTGTAGTAGGAGGATCATATTCTACTACTAACATATTTTCCTCAGCCTTGGAACACTGTACCATTCTCTCCAATTGTTGAGATTGCTGTTGTTGTTGACCTTCAGCTACAAGTGCATTAGATGTGCTGACCATTCTATCCTTCCCGTAGACTTCCTTCTGTTGAATCTGCTCCAACTCATAGGTTTTTAACACTCCATAGAGCCTGTCCAAAGAAATCTCACTCAGATCTCTAGCTTCTCTAATGGCAGTGATTCTATGTTCAAGATGAGCTGGCAGTGTTAAAAGGAACTTTTTGTTGACCTCCCTGATTGAATAATACTTTCCATTGATGTTCAGGTTGTTGATCAACGCATTGTACCTCTCAAACACTTCAGTAATTCCTTCTCCTGGATTTGATTTGAAATGTTCATATTCAGAGGTTAGGATTTCCAACTTGTTCTCCCTAACTTCCTCTGTGCCTTCATTAATTACCTCAATAGTTTCCCACATGTGTTTAGAATTTTTACAGTTCATCACATGTCTGTTCATCAAGGGATCAAGGGAATCAATTAATATTAATTGAAGGCTGGCATCCAAGGAGGCTTCTTCCTTCTCAGCGGGAGTAAAATCTTCGGGCTCTTTTGGATAGGTTCTAGCTTTAGTAGTCACCACACCATCTATTATTACCTCCGGTTCAATAACCATCGGAGTTTTTATACCCTTCTTTAACAAGTTTGAATATTTGGGATTTGCAACTTGTAAAAATAATAGCATCTTCTTCTTCCACATGATATAATTCTCTTTATCAAATTGTGGAATTTTAACGGTTCCAACTTTATGTGAAGTCATTATGAATTTTTGAATAAATAAAAATTCAAGGAGTTGAAAAATCACAAAAGTCTAGGATCTTGATTTGTTCGTTAATCAGAAGGCTCTGATACCAATTGTTAGGTCCCAATGTGTTTGTAGAAGGGGGGTTGAATACAAACAGTACCAAATAATCGAATAAATGCGGAATAAAAAATGTGAAACAAAATTCAAGTTAAATAAAAATATTATTAAACTTGAAAGGTGTTACAACAACTGTATCGATTACAAGGTATTAATCTCAAATCAATTATCACAAATCTAGAATAAATTCGACATGAACTTTTTCTATTTTTGCAATAATTAGAATCAAATGCTAAACGCGATTTGAGATTAAGTTCTAGGGATTTTAATCCGCTAGATTGTTACACAAGAGCAAGATAAAGATTTCTAGTGGATTGGATTTAACTTTACAATCTAGAAATTTAATCTTGAAGTATGCAGATGAAAAGATGAAATATTTCTTCTTGTTTTTCTTTTCTGCTTTGTTCTTGACTTTTGTGTTCTGGATTTTCGATGGTGAAATAATAGACTTCTGCTCCTTTTTATCAAACAGCCGAATGTAAACATGTACTGGCATGACAATCTCTTTGGCCAGCAAGACTTTCGGTATGACAAAGTTTACAACTAGCAAGACAATTAAAATGAGATAGCAAGACTTTCGGTATGACTATTGATTGTCATACCGATTGTCATATTAGTTCAAATAAATTGTCTTGCTGAATTAATAACAGATTTTAATCTAAACAGAAATTCTAATAAGACAATTAAATGTATTGGCATGACTTTCGGTATAACTATCAATTGTCATACCGATTGTCATACTAGTTCAAATGAATTGTCTTGCTGAATTTAAGCAGATTTTAAACCAATTAAAATCTTGTAAATCCTTAATATTAATTCTAAATTAATTAATCAATTTAATTCAATTAATCAATAAATTAATCTTTGCAGATATAATTTATTTTCTTAATTAAATTATATGACTTAATTAATTAATAGAGAATTAATACTAACGCTGAGCAGCATCCATTCTTCTGACAATCTTCTGAAAGTCACTGAGACTTATGAATCAATTCCGCCACTTCAATGCAAACACTCGATGTACTGTCTGGTTCATGAGTGACTAACTTCCGTGACGTTTCTTCATGTCTTGACTTTGACGCTTTGATTTTCTTCAGATTAAATCCTTGTAATTAATTGATACCCTGGCGAGATCTCTGTCACTTGATTAAATCCACGATCTTGATTTATATCACTGAGGCATGATCAACTTCTTGAACTTCTTCCAGTGAATTAACTCCTCAAGTCTGTAGATGAACCTTGTTTCTGAATCCTTTGACAGATATTACTTTGCGAGATCTCTCTGACGGTAGATCCACTATTTACTTATTACATTCTTATTTGAGTTGAGTTGAATCCTCGAATATACAAATAGGCTATGACATATGACTTACATATATATATATATATTGATATAGTTTTCAAAACTATTAATCGAATAAGGTTTATTCGATAACTTTTATTTTATTTAATGAATATTATTACGAATATTCATTCGAGAGCTTATGACTCCTTTTATTTTATTTAATGAATATTATTACGAATATTCATTCGAGGGCTTATGACTCCTTTTATTTTTATTAAATGAATATTATTTTGAATATTCATTCGAGGGCTTATGACTCAGTTTATATTATTTAATGAATATTATTTGAATATTCATTTGAGGATCTATGACTCCGATTATTTGCTGAGATATATTCTTTATTTTATTAAAGAATAAGGTGTCGATAATCAAACTTATCTTTGATTATTCAAATAAAGATAGTACTTTCATATAAGTATATCTTTGGTTATTTAATATTCATTTCAAGTATGAGTGTTAACACTTCTACTTCGATTATTTTTATAGAGATTATCCTTTTTGGGAATATTATTTAAATAATAATATTCAGATATTTTCTAATATATTGGGACTGATTTATTTTAATAAATCAGCAGTACTCCAAACATTCTTAAAAATGTTTCGAGTCTTCGAAATGATTTTAAAAGTTAGAGCGGATCCCAAAACTCATTTTTATATTTAAGATATTCCTTTCCAGGGGATTTAATATTCGCTCAAAAACCTGAGGGATCCGGCTCTGTGGTGTATTTTATATTCGCAACGAGGTTGCTGTTTTGATAAATGAATTGATTACTTACCCAAAGTTCGGGAAGTAAGTCCATCTATTGAGTCGGCATAAGCAACATGGGCTCAGTGGGCGTCCATGAAAGTGTAAGTGGCTCAGTGGGAGTCCATCAAATGCGTAAGTGGCTGAGTGGCAGTCCAGCATAAGGTCCTATTGCGGCCAGGGTGATGACCAGTGGGGAATTCGTCCATCTACTAGTAGAAAAGGTTACTTATTGGTATCTTTGCCTGATCAGCAAAATATCAGGTTTATGCCAAGGTTTTCTCCTTTCCAAATTCATTGGATATTGCAACTCTGTTTATAATTTTCATAACAGAGGTTTTCAAGGAGTGTATGAAATGTATATATATATAGGTGTATATATATACCGGGACTTAATGAAGTATCTCGTAACTTCATTATTTATAATGATGTTCAAAGATTGAATCTATTCAAATCTTGTCTTGTAGTCTCATCTATGTGATGAACTTTTGAAACTAATTATAACTTGAACGGTGGTAGTTCAAGTAGTATTTGGAAAAGATATAAGTATATTAGAGTATCTTGTAACTTCATCTTTTAAACTTATATCTAGTAAATGATTATCTTATGCATGACAAAGATTTTCAGAAAAATGTTGAGACAAGGTTAGATATATGAGATCACCTTACAACGATATTTTTATACAGATATAAACTGGAACTCTGTGTATATTATACATGTCAGAGGATTTCAAAGATTGTGAAAAGTATATATGTACATATATACTGAATATTTTGCGACTTGGTTGCGGTAAGATATCAAACTTGGTTCATTTCTTCTTGACCAAGACTTTCATGAGTACTATGAGAATGCTCATATATTGTAAATCATTATACATATTATTTTGGTAGGCTTGTTGCTCACCCTTGCTTTCTTCTTTCATCACACAATATCATATAGACAAGATGAATAGGACCAAGCTCCCGATTCGCAAGCGGTTAGGAAACGTTCCGCAGTTTCCTGTAGGCGTTGATGCCGTTATAGCCGAGGTAGGATCTACCAATAGGCTAGGCTTTCAACTTTTGATGTACTAGACTTATGTATATTTATGAATTGTAATAATGGCAAGGAAATGTAAATTTATTCAGAAACCCTTTTAAGGTGTAATGGCATATATTGTGGAATAAGTGACTTATATTATTTTTTGGTATTCATCTCTGAGACTATAACTTGTGGTGTGTGTGTATATTGTGGGGTCACAGTATGTAGTAGTTGGTTGTTTATTAAGATTAAGTGTTATTAAGGGAAATGGAACTCGTGACAACCCGGATCCCCGACCCCGGATTTGGGGGTGTTACATTGTTGTTCTTCATTCTGAACAACTTGAGCTTTGTCAGAGCTTGTCTTGGATTCTTCAGTTATCTTCCTTCAATTTGAACAGTTTCATCTTCAACAGCAGTATCATCATAAACTTGAACCATTTTGCCACAGGTTTCATCAGGATTTGAGGAATCTTCATCTCCTGTGGCTTTGTTGGTTCATCAACTTTTCCTTTCCCTTTATCTTTGGGATCAATATGTGATCTTGTCTTGGGCTTTGAAGCCTCAGAATTTGACTTTTCCTTGATCACAATGCCTTTTGCCTTAAGCCTTGGAGGTTTCTTAGCATCAGAAGCTTTAGACTTTAGATTTGTCTTCTCAACTGCAAATCTAGCTTCTTCCTCCTTGAGATTCTCTAAATCCATTCCAGGATTATGCTTGAGAAATAGTCTTCTAGCAATATCTTCATCAAGTGTCTGAATTTTAGGGTCTTTGTATTAGACAGTAGTCTGCTTTTGCTTGAGCTTCAGAGTTTGCAAAAACTTTTGAGAGTCTTTACTTCCTCGTTGAATCACAACATCAGAACTTGATATCAGATTTTGATTATCAGCACTTGCTATCAGAGCTTGAGCATTTACAGCATCATAATTTTTCTTCTTTTGAGTAGAAGTAGAATATTTGCTAACATCAGTAATTAGTTTCCTTGAAGAAACTTTGATGTTATGCCCTTGACCTTGACCTTGACCCTTGCTAGGGTTTCCCTGGTCATCACTTTTATCATCCCTTTTCTTCAGTACTTGAGTATTAGAGCATTTGGACTTAACTACCTTCTCCCCCTTTTTGGCATCATCTAGTAGTAGGAGAGAGAAAAGAAGTTCTACTGAAGATTGAATTTCATTCAATTGAGCTTCTTGAGAGGCTTGATTCTGCAGGACCTCAGTAATTTGGGCCTGTTGCTTTTCTTGTACCTTCTCAATAGCTTCAACTTTCTCATGTATAAGTCTGCTAAGTTTTGACTTGTCTAATTTGAGAGTCATATCTAGCTTTTCAGTTGATTCCAGAAGTTTATCAACCTTGGCATGAGTTTGAAAGCGGAGACCTTGAAGAGATTTGGTACTTAGAGCAGTGACTTTGAGTTGGTACTTGAAATCATAATTTGTCATCAGCTCATCAGCTTTGGCAATATGCTCTGTCAGCACTTTTGAGCTTGGAATGAAATCAGATTCATTCCACTTCTTGGTCCACTCCTCTCCTCTGTGAGTTTCTTTCCAAGGAATAGGAGCAGCTTATGCAACAAACTTTTCAATCAATGCCTCCTTTCCAAGAATGGGAGCTGGAGTATTAACTGGAGCTGATTCTCTAGAACTTGCAGAAAACTCATCATCTTCTATCAGGACTAAAGTATGTGTTACTGAAGGTGATTCTGCAGTAACTTCATCTAAATTCTGATCATCAGAATTTATCTCCATAATTAGAGTTGTTGGTATCTCAGCCTGTAAGATAGGAGAAGTAGCAATAGTTGGCTGAGCTGCAGTATGAGCTTCCAGATAGAGCACAATTGGAATGATCAGCCTATGAAGGTCAATTTCAGGACTTAATCCTGAATCTTCAACTGTAACATTGTCATGAATAGGAGAGCCAGGAGGTGTAATTACTATATCTGGAACAGCATTTTCAGCCTGAGTTGGAGGTGGCAAAGATTCAATTACTATTGGCTTTGAGATCAGAGATTCAAGATCCCCTTCCTCAGCTTCATTAGGTCCTCAGATGGAGGTTATGCCAAATGCCTTCCTGCCCTCTATTTCTTTGATCTCCTTGATAGAGAAGGAGTTTCCTGAGCAGCATCAGAACTTGAAGTTCTTTTTCTCTTTAAAATATCAGAATTTTCAGCTTCAGTTTCTTTCTGAGAAGTTTCCTTTTCAGCTGCTATAGTCACAGATTCTGATGCATGAACCTGGACTTGCTCCTCTTCATTATCATATTTATCCCTAAGAATCATCCTTCTTCTCCTTGGTGGAGATTTAGGAACTGATTTTGCTCTTTTAGGCCTGGAGGATAAAGTTCTGATGGTAGGTACTGATGGTTGAGGTTGAGATGACTGAGCTGGCTGGAAATATGTTTTGATGGTTGGTTGAGTTGGTTGAGGTTGAGAAGTGGTAGGTGGTTGATTGGTTGTAGGTGCTGATGGAGGTTGGGATGGTTGTACAGAGCGTCAGAGTTTACTAAGACCTGTTTGACTGACTATGGAATTCGGAGGGGTCTTAGTACAACCTTCTTATTATTTGTAGATAATAAGTCAGTGAAAGCCCTTTTAGCAAGTTTAAAAGGTTCAATCAACTCACTAGCTAATTGGGCCTAATCAGAACAACAGAAACTGTAAATAAGTTGGCAAAATCTAGTAAAATATACAGTATTTCTATCCTCTTGCATCGTATCCCCAATAAATCCTAGCACAACACTAGCATAATCAAAATGAGTTTGATTAATGAGAGCATACCCGATTTGCTGACTCAGGATTGGGATTGCATCAAAATTGGAGCACTTGTTGGCAAAAGCTTTAGTAATACAGTCAAAGAAGAAACTCCATTCCCTCCTGATGTGAGGTCTCTTCAATTGTCCCAGCTTTGCCAAAGTCTTTTCATAACCCAGGTTGGCCATCATCTGTTGAAGAGCTGGTTCCCCAACTTGTGAACTGTAAACACAGTTTTCTGGAAGATATAAAGCTTGTCGAACAGTAGCCAAAGTCACCACATGTTCATCCTCCCCTGTTATAAATATGATGTTTGGGGGACCCATTTTCACCACCATCATCATATACACCACTCCTCCAAAACTCCAGCACTTGAGTTCCTGAGAGTACTTCTGGTTGGGTCAAAGCAAACCCAATCTCACTGTTAGCAAGAAAGTCCTGATCAAAGTGAAGATCTGATGGAGCTTCATCCTTTCTAAGAATAGCCATGTAGTTGTTAGGAACAAACTTGGCTCCATTAAAAATGATATCTTTTGGTGCCATTTCTGTGAAGAAATAAGTGAGAAAATGGTATGTTTGCAAGGTGTTTGATAAAATGCATGTACGAAAAATAGCTTCAGAGAATATTAGAGGGTGAGATAGAATAAGAGAGATAAGAAAAAAATTAGAAAGTAGGTAAAAGATTGTAAAATCTTTTAACTCCCATATATATACTCTCTCCACTCAACAGCTCTTTTTGGAAGTAAAACAGACACTTTACACCTGTTAGCCAGTAAATAGTTAAAGCAGTAGTTAGTGGGCATGAGAAATAAGCAGTAATTATTATGCACATGCAATTGTCAAGGCTAACACGTTTCCCACTAACCAAATAATTATGACTGTTTTTATCTCACTTAAATATTTTCTGATAAAATATGACTGTTACAGTAAAACCGCAAATAAGTCAAGTAAATAAATAATGCCACGTAAGCATCAGAGTTTCCATCAGGATTTACATCAGAACTTGACTATTATCAGAATTTAACGGTCATCAGAACATGGCTTCTGTACTCAAAAAGTGAATGTCTATTTCTGTGATTCTTCATACAAATACTGACTGGTTTCTTCAAAGTTTAATCATCAGAACTTTCATCAGAACTTGTTCTCAGAATTTATGCAAATAATATTAAACTGTTTGTCAAAAATAACTTAATCACCACAGTAATTTTCATCATTCATATGGAGTGAGAGTGTGTACATTTGCAAATGATTAGATAAAGATTAAAGTCTGATAAACTTCAGTATATATTAGAAATAAGGCATAACTAAGAAAAGTGCTTATAATCTGTCTTTAATTTTGGAGTCTACTATAGAATAAATTTATGTAAGAGTTCAACTCAACTGTTTGTGCTCATTTTATGCATCTTTTGACATTATTTTTACAGTGGCTTCTCAGTGTAAGTGAGTCACAACTGCTATCAGAATTTATGCTATAATCAGAGTATTTCTCCAGTAATCATAGAATGTGAAAAGTCACCAAGAAAAATTTATTTGTTATTCTAATGCATATAACTTAATACCAGCAATGCACTTGGGTCTTCCCTTTCACATAGTTACTCTAGATCTCAAAGGAGTACCTGACTTTAATTTTCTTTTCTTTTCTTTTCTTTAGATAAGTGAGGCTTATCAAGCATGTAGTTCATCCTTAATATTTACTGACATCAGAATTTGACAGATAAGAAGCAAGAATCTAGTTTGTGACTTGGTAATAAGATACACAAAGTAAATCTGACTAAGCTCAAAATCAGAATTTGCTTGTGTTAATGAATTTCCACATAAACAACTAATTCAAATATAAGATTTCTAGTATGTTAAATACTACCAGGTCAGCATCTAGCACAGTAATCCTCATTGAATTGAATAGTCACAAAACATTCAAAACACTATTAGAGTATATAGAATCACATCAGGTAACAATCAGTATTTAATATATAACAATTTAAGCACAGATTACATAGAGATAAGACAATCTGAAAACACTGATCATAAAGTCTGATGCATGAGAACAAAAACTAAGCAGATTTTGAGAAAGAACCTGAAACCATTCCAAGTTCATTTACCAGTCTTGTAAAAGTATCTTCACATAGTGGTTTTGTGAAGATATCTGCTAGTTGTTGATCTGTTGGAACAAAATGCAATTCAACTGTACCTTCCATCACATGTTCCCTTATGAAATGGTACCTAATGCTGATGTGCTTTGTCATTGAGTGTTGAACTGGATTACCTACCATAGCAATAGCACTTTGATTATCACAGTAAATGGGTAGTCTAGAAAATTCTAACCCATAGTCCAGTAACTGATTCTTCATCCAAAGAATCTGTGCACAACAGCTTCCTACAATAATATATTATGCTTCTGCAGTTGATGTGGAAATTTATTTCTATTTCTTGCTTAACCAAGAAACCAATCCGTCTCCAAGAAATTGGCAGCTTCCACTAGTGCTTTTTCTGTCTATTTTACATCCTGCAAAATCTGCATCTGAGTAACTATTAGCTTAAAATCTGATTCTCTAGGATACCACAATCCTAGATCAGTTGTACCCTTGAGGTACTTGAAAATTCTTTTCACAGCTATTAGATGAGGTTCTCTTGGATCAGCCTGAAATCTTGCACAAAGACAGGTAGCATACATGCTATCAGGTCTACTTGCAGTTAAATAGAGTAAAGAGCCAATCATACCTCTGTAGTTAGTAATATCTACTGAAGCTCCAGTATCTTTATCTAACTTGGTTACAGTGGCCATGGTAGTGGATGCAGTTAAACAGTCTTGCATTCCAAATTTCTTCAGTAAATTTCTGGTGTAATTGAATTGATTTATAAAAGTACCTTCTTCATTTTGCTTGACTTGAAGTCCCAAAAAATAGCTAAGTTCTCCCATCATACTCATTTGATATCTTGACTGCATTAGCTTTGCAAACCTTTCATAGAGTTTGTCATTTAAAGAACCAAAGATGATATCATCAACATATATCTGTATCGAAAGTAAGTCCTTTCCATAGTTTAGGTAGAACAGTGTTTTATCAATTGTGCCTCTGTTAAATCCACTTTCCAGAAGAAATTGAGCTAAAGCTTCATACCATGCTCTTGGAGCTTGCTTAAGGCCATAAAGTACTTTATCAAGTCTGTAGACATGATTAGGAAATTTTGAATCTATAAATCCTGGAGGTTGTTCAACATATACTTCTTCTTCCAATTCTTCATTGAGAAAAGCACTTTTCACATCCATTTGAAAGACTTTGAACTTTTTTTGAGCAACATAAGCCAAAAAGATTCTTATGGCTTCCAATCTAGTAACTGGTGTAAATGTTTCATCATAATCAATACCCTCATGTTGAGAGTAGCCTTTAGCAACCAGCCTTGCTTTGTTTCTTATAATTATGCCATCACTATCAGTTTTGTTTCTGAACACCCATTTTGTGCCAACAATTGATCTGTTCTTTGGTCTTGGCACTAGAGTCCAGACTTTATTTCTTTCAAATTTATTTAACTCTTCCTGCACTACTTGCACCCAATCAGCATCTTGAAGAGCTTCTTCCACTTTCTTTGGTTCAGTCTGAGATAAAAAGGAATGATAGAGACATTCATTTGATGTTGCAGTTCTAGTTCTGACACCTACTTCAGGATCTCCAATTATTAAGTCAGGTGTATGTTCTTTAGTCCACTTCCTTGCAGATGGAAGTTGTTCTCTAGAACTGGATTCTCCTACATGATCCATGTTGTCTCCATCAGCATTTTATGATGCTCCCCCTGTAGTTATGCTCTCTGAGACTTCAGAATTTGAGTTTGATCCTTCAGGATTTGAAGAATCAGAGCTTCCAGAATTATCAGAATTTGGCTCATCAGAACTTGATGAATCAGAACTTGAAAAGCCAGTGACAGGTTCTGATGTTTCTTGAGAGTCTTGAGTTGTGGTAGGATCTTCAGCTTGCTCCCCCTGAATAGGTGCATTTTCCCTTGGAGTAGTTACCACGGTTTCACTGACATCAGAATTTAACCCGTCAGAACTTATAGGACCGGGATTTAAGCCATCAGAATTTATTGAAACATAATTTAAATCTTCATTTTCAAATCTCAGCTGATCATGATTATTGAAATCTTCAAGTCCAGTAATCTTTTTATCATCAAAAGATACATTGATAGATTCCATGACAACCCTTGTTCTTAAATTGTAGACTCTGAAGGGTTTTGTGGAAAGTGGATATCCAACAAAAATTCCTTCATCAGCTTTTAGATTAAATTTTGACAGCTGTTCAGGATGAGTCTTAAGAACAAAACACTTACATCCAAATACATGAAAGTATTTCAGATTTGGCTTCTTTTTCTTCACCATCTCATATGGTGTTTTTCCATGCTTGTTTATGAGTGTAGCATTCTGTGTAAAACAAGCAGTCTGCACAGCTTCAGCCCAAAAGTAGGTTGGCAGCTTTGCTTCATCAAGCATAGTTCGTGCAGCTTCAATGAGAGTCTTGTTCTTTCTTTTTACAACTCCATTTTGCTGTGGAGTTCCAGGTGCAGAAAATTCCTGCTTTATTTCATGCTCTTTGCAAAACTCTTCCATCATTGAATTCTTGAAATCAGTGTCATTGTCACTTCTTATTATTTTAACAGAATCTTTGAACAACTTATCCAGCTGTCTGACATGATCAGTTAGAGTAGATGCAGTTTCATTCTTCTTGTGTAAGAAATACACCCAAGTGTATCTTGTGAACTCATCCACTATAAACATAGCATATTTCTTCTTTACAATGGACATGACATTGACTGGACCAAATAGATCAACATGCAGTAAGTGATAAGGCTCAAGAATTGAGGATTCAGTTTTGCTCTTGAATGAAGATTTTCTTTGTTTTGCCTTTTGACATGAATCACAAAGGCCATCAGGAGCAAATACTGATGTTGGCAGTCCTCTCACAAGATCTTTCTTTACTAGCTCATTTATGTTGTTGAAGTTTAAATGAGAGAGTCTCTTGTGCCAATTCCAGCTTTCTTCAATTGATGCTCTACTCAACAGACATATTGCAGAACTATCAGAGTTTATTGAAAGTCTGGCTTCATAAATGTTACCATACCTGTAACCTTTTAGAACTACTTTACCTGTAGAATTACTTACAACTTCACAGTGTTCTTCAAAGAAATCCACATGATAACCTCTGTCACAGATTTGACTCACACTTAGCAGATTGCGTTTAAGTCCTGAGACAAGAGCTACTGATTCAATGATGACATTCCCAAGATTAATATTTCCATATCCCAGATTTTTTTCCCATGTTGTCATCTCCATAAGAAACTCCTGGGCCAGCTTTCTCCACAAAGTCTGATAGCAGGGCTTTATTTCCAGTCATATGTCCTGAACTTCCGCTGTCCAGGACTAGGATATTTTTCCTGTTGCCCTGCAATCACAAAGACCACTATTGGTTAGTTTTAAGGACCCAGACTTGCTTAGATCCTTTGTCCTTTTTAAGTTTGTTAGTATTTGCAGCGGATTTAATTTCAGAGTTTATGCTAACATGTTGTTTATCAGACTTTATATCAGACTTTGCATCAGAATTTACACTAGAAGGAATTACACTAACTTTCTTCAAAGAAGGTTTTATTTGATAATAATCATAGTACAAACTATGATATTCCTTACAAGTATAAATGGAATGTCATAAATTACCACAATGAAAACAAGGATTTTGTGGTTTAAACCTAACAGAATGACTCTTAACTCCTGATTTAGGAGGTAAAGAGTTTATATCTTTATTTTTCCTGCAAAAAAAAGCAAGATGATTAGAGTTTCCACAATTATAACATTTCTTTCTAGGAGCATTAGGAACAGGCATATAATTGTTGCTTTTATTCACACCTTCCTTTTCATCCCTATTTTTCCTAGCTTCATTTACCTTGTTCACATTTCTAATCTCTTTCAGCTTATGCTTAAGCTGCTTCTTTGTCATTAAGTCTATGTTTACTTCAGCTGGTTTATCATGTTTTAATTTGTCAGAAGTTGACTTTTCTTTTACTTCTGTCTTAGAATCTTTCATTTTTTCAGAATCAGACATAATAGTTTTTGCTACAAATTTAACAGGATTTATCTTTGGCTTAGTAGCATGTTTAACAACAATTGGCTCAATTTGCACAGTTCCTTTCTCACTTTTATCATCTCTATAACCTAAGCCCTCTTTCCAGTTTCCACTACTTAGTAAATTTTGAGTTGTTCTGCCAGAGTTAGTCCAAGTTCTGATGATTTCTCTTTCCTTTTTTAAATCAGTTTTTAGAGATTCATTCAATTTTAGTACTCCATCTCTAACATATAAAGCCTCATCTCTTTCTTTCTTAGTTTGATGAAGAACAACTAACTCCTTTTCTAAATAGTCATTTCTGTTTATAAGAGCAAGACTTTCAGATGTTAATCTTTCACATGTTAAAGTCTGATCTCTAAAACTAATGAATATGGTTTTGAGGTATAATCTCAACTCAGTAATATCATCAGTATGAAAAGCAAAGGTTGTTTGAGGTACCTTTAATTCAGCAGTGTCAGTACTGCTATCAGTATTTGCCATCAAGGTATAGTTCACCTCATCTTCAGAATCTGAAGTGTCTGTCCAGCTTTTCTTCTTTGCGAAAAGTGCCTTGCCTTTATCAATTTTTCCTTTCTTGCAGTCAGGAGATATGTGGCCTCTTTCACCACAATTGTAGCATTTGACATTTGAATTGTCTCCTCTGTCATACTTTCCTCCTTTGCCTTCAGACTTTCTGAAACCTTTCTTATCAGAACTTCCACCTTTCATGAAAAACTTCTTTCCCTTTCTGAATTTCTTGTAGGCTATCTTTGTGATACCCTTCACCATAAGAGCACACAGTTGCATCATCTTTGCATCAACATCAACTTCGGATAAACTTTCAGTTTCTGAATCATCATCATCAGAATATGGTGACTCTAAATCAGACTTTATGATGAGAGCCTTTCCTTTGCCCTTCTTTGAGATAACAACTTTAGGAGAATCCTCCTCAGCTTTAAGAGCAACTGTCCTTGACTTTCTTACATGCCTCTTACTCATTTGATTCATCTCAAGTTCATAAGTCTAGAGCATACCATAAATTTCATCAAGAGTAATTTCAGTAAGGTCATAGTTGTCTCTTATGGTAGTAGACTTCAAATCCTAATTTTCAGGAAGAGCTAAATGGAATTTTAGATTTGAATCTTCAAGATCATATTCCTTGTCCACCAGTGATAGATCATTCAAGAGTTTGACAAACCTGTCATATAAATCAGTTAATGACTCATCAGCTTTTGAGTCAAAGTGCTCATACTCTTGAGTGAGTATAGTCCTCCTGTTCTTTTTGATTGCATCAGTTTCCCGACATCTTGTCTCCAAAGCATCCCATATCTCCTTTGCAGTCTTGCATCCAATTACCCTGTTTGACATGACATTATCAATTGCACTATGCAACAAATGCATTACCCTTGCATCCTTGGTAATTGATGAGATATCTTCAGGTGTGTATTCACCTCTCTCATTTGGTATGGTCTAAGCTGGTTGATTAGCAACTCCAACAGAGAGCTTGGTAGGCTTATATGGTCCTTCATTAATTCTGTCAAGATATTCTAGATCTGTAGCTTCCAGAAATATAGCCATCTTCACTTTCCATATGGGATACTCAGAAGGTCTCAGTATGGGAACCCTAATAGTCTCATATCGACTGTGGGTTTGCGTGTTTTGAGTTTCCTGAGTTTTGGTGGGCTTAGTTGGGGTTTGTGTTTCTTCAGACATGATTGTTTGGATCTTTACTGTATGTGTGTTAACAGAAAAGCTCTGATACCACTTGTTAGGTCACACAACACTATAGAAGGGGGTTGAATATAGTGTTTATACAATCAAATCTATTTCAACACAAGTATGTAACAAAGATCAAGTATATTCAAATAAACTCTGTTATAATAGAACTGTTGTTCTCTCTCAGTGATGAACAATATCACTAATAGCTGCTAGGTTACAATGTATAATCATCTCGATAATGATAACACATATAGTGTAAACCCTATGCTGTGTTTATATAGTACACAGTTACAAGATATATTATAATTGATATGGAATATAATTATGTCTCCTAAAATATATCAATCAGATATCTTCTACAAGTCTTCTAGTCCTCTAACTCTTCATGCATATCTTCTTTTGTTTTAGTCCAGATTTTCTCCTGTAAATCAGCCGCATTCCTTATCTGAAGTCTTCCCGCACTTAAATCCTGATATGTATCTTCTAACGCCTTAAGTTCTGTTATTAAGTTCTGACTTCGGTAAGTTCTGATCTCAGTAAGTCTTGATATGTCCTTTTGTTAAGTTCTGAAAACTAAACACAAATTAGATTAGACATGACATCTCAAATATATCTAACACACATTAATAATCTTGACATAAAAATTATAGTATTTGTCGAGCTTGAAATAAATTTAAAATCAAACTAAGTATAATTAGTTGGTTTAGTCGGTGTAATGAATTTCGGGTTAAAACATAACTAATATTGATTTGGCTAAAAAAATTATATTATTGAACTGGTAATTCGTCGATCAGAATAATAACATCGGGCTAAAACAAAATAATATTTACTATTCATCCAAGCTAAAAATTTATAAAACTTATTCACGACATAACATAATAAAATCAAAATAAAATTCGATTAGTATATATATATATATACTATTCATCTGAGTTAAACAAAAATCTATATTCATCCGGCTTTAAACAAAATTAAATTAAAATCAAATATAATTAGTTGAATTTGATTAGTATAATGGGTTTCGAGATAAGAAAAAATTAAAATAAAACTAAATGTGATTTGTATACTATTGAAGTGGGATAAAATTATTGTTTAAATAATAAAAAATAATTATATTTCGTAAACATGCATAAAAATAACAATAATACTATATATTTCAATTTAATATTATTTTTTCAAATTTAAATATCTTTAAATAGAAAAATCAAATTATATCCTTACATTATATAATATGGATGACAGTGATTTCATTTAATTTTTTGATAATTATGATTCATGTATTATCAATTTAATATGGACGATAATATATTTTTACAAATATATGTGTATATATATAATAATTATCAAATTATATTATATTAAAAATTTTAAGTAAACAAATTGCGCATTTTAAAAATTGCGAAATATATATAAAAAATATTTGTGCATAGTACGGATTATAAACTAATTAAAAAAACTAAGCTTTAAATATAAACACCCCACCTTTGCAATAATTTTAACTTTTTCGCACGGCAAAGAGAAAAGAATGAGAAAGTACAGTATTACAGTATTTGTTACAATTGACAGGGTCGTCACTTCTATACATAAAAATGTGTATGTATAGTTTCCAAGACCAAGGAGCAGCAGTAGGTAGTAACCTTCATCTCTTTCATTGACTTGTCTCCCGCGAAACATGGGCTTGGATGGAGATCACCCAGTTCGTTCATCTCACGCTTTTTTCGGTACTTGATGCATACATAATAATAATAATATTATTATTATATAAATAGTTACTAATAATTGCATGATCTGCATATTTAGCAACTAAATTGTGGTGGGGTGGCTTTATTTATTGATCCACATTAATTAAGTAGCTGTTTGATCTATTAATTTTATCCTTCGTCCATTGCCATTTGCCACCACTCAATAATTTATATGCAATAATAAAAATAAGGCCTTTTTTCACCTAACTATAGACACATATTATATTCGTCAAAAGACATGATCTTTGTTCCTTTTGGTTCTTTTCTTGGTGATTTTGATCTGGGGTTGAATCTTTTTGGGTGATTTAAATGGGTTCTTGGTAGATTTTCTTAAAAGATTAATTTTTTTATTTTTTGAGGGAGGAGGAAAAGGAGAATGATGTGGAGGGACCCTGGTATCTCTACTGAATCTTTCTACCAGGTTCGTTCGGAATGTACAGATGTTCCCAAGACCAAGTTTAAGATTCGGGTTCGTGCTTGAATCTTTCGATTTTTTGGTTTTTTATTCTTTGTTTTAAGGTTGCATTTTGTTTCCTATGTTTCTAATATGTTGTTTGGTTTACTTTTTTAGGGAAATGAATGAATTATTAGTATATTTGATTGTCTCCGTATTAAATATTTGTTTCTTGAGCTTTCAATTATGTGTAATGCTCTTGGTGGATCGAGAATGATTATAAAGATAATTTTGCACATAGGTGCTTTTGGTAGTAGATTATGGCTACAAGGCTTTTTGGCTAGTTATTATGATGCATTAGCAATTATTTTGGATGTTGAAGATATTATTGAAATATGAGTGCTTTACTTGGTGCTGGAATTTGATGTCTTCAGTAATCCAAAAAATTTAAATTGTGTTTGTTTCTTACCCTGTTTGATGGTCTTAACTAATCTAAACCTTTAAATTATAAAAGCTCAATAATTCAGTAAGAAATTGTAGTAGTCCTAAGTTGTTTTGTCTCATCCAGGAAACTTTTCATTATTAATTTAGCAATGTACTTCCGTAACCAAAAGATTTTTTTGGATTAAAGGTAAGATTCTTTTTCTTTACTTTAAAAGCATTTGTTCGTAGTGCTGATAACCTCAGGATCTGTCCTTATCATTGAATGACAACGAATGAGAGTGAATGGGAGAATAACGCCTTAATGTCTCAATTGGAAAAACTTACTACCATATCGTTGGTAAGAATAAGTTATGAAGGATTTTAGATATTATCTGAAGTTCTTACTGCTATGACAGCTGACTAGCTGCGTAAATAATTTAGTCACCGTGATGATTCTTACACCAATTTTGCATCAGTATCACATTATTACTAGAACGTAATCTTCTTGCTATTTAAGAAGTTTAACTAATCCTTTGGAGGATCGTCTTCATTAAACTTACTAGTAGGTTTTACACTTTATTCTTACATTATCGTACCCTTTTGTGTGATTTTGTCTCCATCTCCGCTTTCAGGCTGGAAAAACCCTCAGCGTGCGGAAGTGGCAATCTGCCTTTAGTCCAGAAGGCTATCTTGACATAGGCAAGACACTTAGTCGTATACATCATGGGGTAAGACATACATTCTTGAACAAGTCAAATCTTGCTTATATGTGTCAAACAAATGGGCAAGATGCACTTGCACATACAGAACTTTTGAAGAATAGTGGGGTTCTTTCTATCAAAATGTATACAGATGACACTTTTTTTCTGTAAGAGCCTTTGGAAAAGATTAGAAGTACATAAGTTCATTAGATACATTCATAATTATAAAATAATCTGGGGTGTGGCCTATTGTTGGTCGTTGCATTATCTCGAAAGAGAAATTACATATCGTTCTCTTGACCAGATTTATAAAATATCTGATACTTTAAAGTTTAATCTTCCAGGATATTTTCTCTTTGTCCAAAATCTATATGCAACTTTGATTCAGGGCTCAAAACGTATTTCTTACATATACTGTGACTGAATTAGGGAGTGCATCCAACGATAAGAGGGGAAGTCTGGGAATTTTTACTAGGTTGTTATGATACTACGAGCACATTTGACGAAAGACAGCAGCTACGACAACGCCGAAGGTATATTATTCTTAAATAATTTTCTGTGCAAACTAAGAGGAACCTTAGTGAGTTCTGCTTCAGGATCAGAAGAATTATAAATCTCCAAAATGATAGATAAAATTATTGAAATTAGGGCCATTGCGACACCCATTAAAGGAGCTGTTCCCCATCCAGGGGCTACTTTACCATATTCCGAATTCAGCGGTTTCAATAAATTCCCTACAGTAGTTGGTTTTGGACGAGATCTAGAACCGTTCTCAATAGTTTGTGTAGCCATAAATCCTATTTCCACAATATAATTATGCTCATCTATCTTTAAGCATCCTGGCTCCTTGTCCTCCTGTCTTTTTTAACTTAAATGCTATTTAGAGCAAGTCCAATGCTAAATGGAAAATGGCTATAGCCATTGCTATAATATGGCACCAAAAAGTAGTTTTTGGTGCTAAAATAGCACTTGCACTCCAATGCTAGTTGTATTTTACAACCAAATAATTCCATATTTAGTTAACATTTTGTCCAACTCATTCACTTTATTTTAAAGTGGACCTCTTTGCACTATATTATTAGTTATTTGATGATGTGGCAAGGATTACTATAGCCATTCTTGGTCTCAAATATAAGACCAAGTATCCATTTATGCATTTATCCATCAATATATAGCTATGCATTGGAGTTGAGTTTTATGATTTTAGTCCTATATTATAGCTATAAGACTAAATAAGCTATGCATTGGACTTGCTCTTAGGTTTGCATGGAGCAGGCATTTTTTATAAAAATCGTATGCTGGTTGTTTTTGAAGTGATCAAGTAATCTCTACACAACACATTCTATACTATCTTTTTGAGTGATATTCTTTTTTTAAGGTGTAGGGATGCATCTGATAAAGTAATACCTATGATAGGCCATTGAGTCATTCACATATTTGTCCAAAGACATATATTCCTCCAACCGTTGTTGTAGAAGATAATATTTACTCAATACTTATTGAATATCATGTCACATAAAACTCATTCTATTTACGTTTTTATGCCATTAGGGTCAGATATGCTCAGCTAAAAGATGAGTGTCGTCAAATGTTTCCTATGGTTGGAAGTGGTAGATTCATTACCGCGCCTGTAATTACTGAGGATGGAAAACCTATTCAAGATCCTATTGTGCTTCAACAGAGATATGACCTTGTCAAAGAAAATGGTGATGCTAATAACTTTAAGCTTTCACGTAGGATAACACATTAAGTTCTAATTTTCACAATATTATCTCTAACACAGATGCTGCCAACTACAACGAACTCTTACGGGAGGCAGTCCCTCGTGGACCTCAAGATGAGAGAATAATCCAGTGGAAGCTGACACTACACCAAATAGGTTGGTCACCAGTATGATTATAAGAGTTGGTTATCTGCGTTCCTTTGCCTAATCCCCTACATTTTGAGATTTTTAATGTGCGCATGGCTTGTGATTCCATCTTTTATGAATAAATTACTAATTTCAGATGTAACCCCAAAACTATTTTTTTTATATTGCATCTTCCAAAGGTGGTCCTTGTAAGTTTCTAATGTTTTCTGTACTGCCTTTCTATAAAGGAAGAATGGTACAGTCTCGTAATAATAACTGTCAGATCAGCTAATATATTAAAGAAAAGTTAATTGGGGGATGAGAGACATTGTCTTTGAAAGAAATTACCCTTTGGTCATGTCAGCTGGCCAAGTTAAATACTTGAGAGGCATTTTTGGTCCTATGACCCTTTGCAATCATCTTTGCCGTCACTCTTTGTGCCACATCCTTCAGTACTTATCTTGCTCAAATCATACAAAAATACCACCTTCTCTACAAGATAATAGTTTATTCAAGTTTGCACATACCTCATTCTCTTGTCATTGTGAAAGCCTAATTTTGTCATTGTTGTTATCTTATAATGTGCCTCTATTTTCTTTTGTTTACTTAATGCTGCTTTTTGTTACTTCCGCATCTTGAATTGATCTCTATATTAGGTCTCGATGTGAAGCGCACTGACAGGACATTAGTGTATTTTGAGAAGCAAGAGAACTTGTCAAAACTTTGGGATATCCTAGCAGTCTATTCATGGTTTGATAAAGATGTGGGCTACTGTCAAGGTCAGTTGTTAATTGACTTTCTTGTACTACCAAGGTTTTATTTCTTTACAAAGTATTTCACTGGGTTGGTTTAAATATTGCTAAAAGAATTGGGAATTATGATTTAGAATCCTTATGGATGAGGAATTTTAGTTTACTTCAGTTAAAAAGTCAGATTCTATTTAGCAAAAAATAGTATATTTAGCAAAAAAAAAGTCAGATTCAAACTTAGCAAAAAAAGTCAGATTCAGTTACTTGGTTAGACAGTAATAGTGTATATCTGTAATTTGGGTGTATCTCAATCCCAATTCCCTTTGATGTGATTAACCTTTTTGTAAAAGACTAATGTTGATTAACAACTGCAACTGCATCCAGATGGAACTTAATGGGGTCCAGATATGCTTGAATGTAGATGTCATTATCTCCAGTATAGAAGTAGCTTATAGAAGTTTTGTTACTTGTTAGTACGATCGTATTGATTCCTGGTTATAAAGAATTGGCTCTTTTTATTGAGGTCAGGTATGAGTGATCTCTGCTCTCCCATGATTATTCTTCTTGAAGACGAGGCAGATGCCTTTTGGTGTTTTGAACACTTGATGCGTCGACTGGTAAAATATCATCTCAAATTATATTTCTACTGCTTATCATATATTTGGCCAACATTTTAAATCACTTGCAATTCACAAATTTAGAAAAACGTCATGCTTTTACCTTTTTTTTCATACCAAGACCAGCCATACATTTCTAATTTTTCTACTTGAATGAAATAATATGCCAGTACTCTATTTTTTAGGCTCTAGAGCCCATGTCACTACAACTTCGTTTCCGGTTACTGGCATGCTTTACAATTCGAAAAATGAACTTGCCCTCAATTTTATTGTATATGGAACTGCCTAATAAATTTGGACAAAACTAAGTAATACTTGGTTTTTAATAGAGTTTCTATATTTCGAGCTTATTAAATTACTGTTCTTTCTACATATGGCAAACATTAACATTTCTATGATGCATTTGCTGTTTGTTTCTTCAAGAGAGGAAATTTCACCTGTACTGCAAACTCGGTTGGCGTTGAGACACAACTTAGTCATTTAGCTGCAGTTACTGAAGTTATTGATCCAAAGCTTCATCAGCACTTAGGTACATCTTCTGTTATTGCTCATACGCTACGTAGATTGTTTCAATAATAAATGAATTATTATTAAGTTTTAAATATGATTTTGCTTTTCACAATTTTGGTACAATTATTCGAAAAGTTAAGATGAGAATAGACGCATCATTATTGTTTAACAAGCCAGTCCATGTGCATTGTGATATGTCATAGTTGAAGTAATTTCTTTATGTTTATATTTTTTGGTTAAATTCAATTACAGAAATTTAAAAACTTGCGCTTACGTGTCTCCACTAAGACGTGAATCCTAGATGATATATTACCAAGAGGAGAGGGTTTTCGTTGGGCTAAAGCCTTGCAGTTTTTTTATCTTTTTCCTTGTATCATCGAGGCTAATTATTTCTGACATTTTTGTTTTCTTTGTTCATGTGTGCCTTCCTTGTTGTATTTGTTACTCTCTTCTGTTTGGATGCAGAGAACCTGGGTGGTGGCGATTATCTATTTGCTTTCCGGATGCTAATGGTTTTGTTCCGTCGCGAGTTCTCTTTTGGTGATTCTTTGTACCTCTGGGAGGTATAGTTCCGATATCTTATTAGTGAAACTAAACTCATTTATATGACTGGATATTGGTAGAAGGCAACTCAAAGTGCAACACTTTCAGAATTGAAGGGGTAACAGGAAATTCATAGTGCAACTGTCTTATATTGCAGTAGGTTCTTCTTTGTATAAAGTAAAAAACACATTTGTGAAATTATTTGTTGTTCTCATTCACTAAAATTCTAGCAAAGCTGGACTATTAGAACTGTTGGCCTGTTTATAAAAAGGTCTGCATCTTTTAAAACATTAGTTCTGCATGTTGTCACCCTGTCATGTAAGGTGCTTACTTCCAATCTGATTAGCTGAGGAAAATGACTTCCTACCCGACATCACTCTGGGGAATTTTTTTTCTTAATGAGAGTAAAAAGAGTGGCTGGAAGTCTATGGTTTCCATGCTTTCGTATGGGCATTTCGTAACTCACCAATTCAATTTTGTGAGTCCATGCATATTCACATATCTATATTTTTTCTTGAACAATAACCTTCCACAGATGATGTGGGCTCTGGAATACGACCCAGATTTGTGTTCTTTGTATGCGGCAGACCCTGAAGCACCAATTGAGAAGTCAGATGAATCAAAAGGAAAATCAAAATCAAAAAAGCAATTTGGCAAGTATGAAAGAGAAAACCTAAAAAGTGGAGGTAAAGGTGCTGAAACCCCACTCCCCATTTCTGTTTTCTTAGTAGCTAGTGTCCTGAAGGATAAGAGCTCGAAATTAATAGAGGCTCGTGGATTGGATGATGTTGTTAAGGTCAGTTTTAAAATTATCCTTTGTTACATATTTCCTGTAAGTGTTAATATTATGTCTTCCATTTAGCAGATTTCTAGCTGCTTTCTATCGACTCATTTTGGTATATTACTTATAATCCGCTGTTAATTTTTAGATATTGAACGACACGAATGGAAATATAGATGCCAAAAAAACATGCATCGGAGCATTGAAATTACACAAGAAGTACCTAAAAAAGGTATGATATGTTATTGGAGTTAATAATGGTTTCCATATACTTACTAAAAAAAAAATAATAATAATGGTTTCCATATATTAATTTGTCCAAATTGCAAACTGAGCTACCACAGTAATGAGAAGTTGTAGTTTAACAAATGATTTACAAGATTTAGAATGTAAATGTTTTTATCTTATGAAGCTAAAATGGGTTTGTCTGGTGTGTGCCTATGGGCACATGCTAAGCACTAAAACTTATAAGTTTGGAGTGTTTTGATTAGTGTAGTTGTGAATGCAGAGGGTCCACCATAATTAAGAAGTGTTGGCTAATCAAAACAAGCCAAAATTATAGAAGTTTGTGCTTATTGTGTGTCAATGGGCACACCACTGAAAAGCCGTTAAAATATTATGCTTTCTTCATCATGTAGGCTTTAATGATACAGTAATTTCTGCTATTTTCATGTCACTTGCAGGTTAAAAAGCAATAATATGATATGGTGACACCAACCTATTTGTTTGGTTGTTATTTCAGCACAGACATGTTTACACGCATTTTTTTCCACAAGTGCAACCTGTACCAGAATTGCAGATTACCACAATTCTAACCCAATATTTTACTTGCGTATTTATACCAACAGAAAAATATAGGGGGTAGAAATAATGTTGTATTTGTTATAATCTCCACATGTATACCATTGATTGTAACTGAATAATTTTCCAATTTATGTGTATCTAAGAGATGATCATTTGTCTTACTGGCTACTTGAGCTCAATATCATTAAACAGCCGCAATTATTTAATGTCATGTGTATTATGTATATATTGTATTCACCGTCAAAATGGCTCAATTGTTTTGAATCCAAGTTGTTCTAATTAAAACAGCAGTTTCCATGCTTCGCCTCCATAGCAAAAAAGTAATGAACATGGACCATGTCTTGCCATGTGGTGAACCAGTGTAGCTTTTTCCTGTGAAAACTCAATTAGTCATCGTCTGCTTTGCTAAGATAAGCTTCATATACTAACTGATCAGTGATGAGCAAAGAATGTAAGAAAGTCGGCAAGATCTGGGAGAAATGCCAGAGCACGGGATAGATGATGGGCTCCATTTGTTGGCAAGCATGTAGAAAGAGCACCTTCTTCGGCAATTTATGATTTTTGTTGGGATACCATCTTCTCCACTCCACCTGTAACGTACGAGTGTGTACTTTCGAAAATGGGATCACTGACTGGGGCAAGAAGAACCGGGAGAAATGCCTGAGCACAAGATAGATGTGTCCGTTAACATTAGCATTCAAGCAATGCTGGATCTAGAAATTTTAGTTTATGGGCGATATCGACCCCCTTTATGTTTTTGAATGAATTTTGAGGGGGCACTTTCAAATATTTTTTAAAAAAATTAAATGTAAAATTTGAGGAAGCAGCAAAAATAACGGGAGATATGCATTTGATGGTAGGATAATATAGGATACGTACAAGTCAAAGGAATATTACTAATACTTACTAAAATTACGCATATATCAAAGAAGGATCCAATGGATACCCTTCCTACATTTGCGTATCCCACGTATATGTACGATATCTCCATTTATAATAGGGAAAAATATCAAGTTGCCCACGGGTTTCGTTAAAAAGTATCAGGTAACCCCCTACTTTCCAATCTGACTCAAGTTTGACACTGGTTACGTCATATTGTACTAGTCGTTAGAGTCGACTCGTTTTTTTAATAGTCAAAATGTGATGTGGCAAAGAGAATCACCGATTGATTGAGTTGACACCTACCTGGACTATCAACGACTATAATATACTTCAGTTCTATATATATACATGTATGGAAGCATAAGTACAATTAGGGTTCTTTATTTTATTTCTTCTA
Organism: Apium graveolens; assembly: GCF_009905375.1. Classification (NCBI taxonomy): domain Eukaryota; kingdom Viridiplantae; phylum Streptophyta; class Magnoliopsida; order Apiales; family Apiaceae; genus Apium; species Apium graveolens. The sequence goes on along the minus strand of NC_133655.1, from coordinate 103,385,118 downwards.
AACACTATAATTCTTATATAAGAGTTAATTGGTTAGAGTAGTTGCTTCTAAATAGTGTGGAATCGAAAAACCTTATGGGCTTCAATCTCCACAGCGTTTGTTGGATCTTCCGCTCAATTTATATGCAAATGTGGTAAGAAGGCTAGGATGTATACCTCCTGGTCCCTAAATAATCCGAGAAGGAGATTTTATATATGTTGCCAGAAATCGGTAAGTAGTTTCTCATTATTTAGCGAATAATGGCTCATTCGAATGCTTAAATTTTAATAATTTTCATCATGCAGGAGACTAGATGTGATTACTTTGAGTGGTATGATGGTGTGGTCGGTGGAAGACACATAGAAGTTGTAACTTTCTTGAATAATAGGCGAATATTCTTGGAGAAAAAAATGAGTTTACTTGAAGAGAAGATCATGTTTCTGGAATCAAAACATAGTGAAGCAAAGGAAGAAAAGAGAGTTTTGAAAAGTAAGAAATCGTTGGTGAAGAATTGTTTGATGACATGTTTAATGGTTTGCTTGGTCATATTTGTGATGGGTTTATTTAAGAAAAATAAGACTGGTGGTGGATGGTTGATGATAATGTAGGATGTGATAATATTTGATGTACACTCTAGAAATATGTATTAATATTTGATGTAGCAACATCCTTGTAACCGTGAAGGTTTTGCATTAATATATTTTAACCAGTTTTAAGTGAGTAAGAACTTAGAAGCAAGAAAATAACATTAAATAAATATAAATTAGCACAAAAGATAGCATCATATTATACTTGAACTGAGATGGATATTGTTCACAAGTGAGAAGCACAAGAAAGCAATAAGAAGAAGGTTGAGGTACAAGTTTAATGGTTCCAATCACATGTGACATCAAACATAAGTACTAACCAACCATATGACAAAAGTAAATGTGGCCAACCATACATGGCTCCATAATATCAAATGTACCCAAAAGCACTAACATAATAATCCAAAAAGACAACCTTCTTCTTATAGATGCACCGGTCTTCTCATTGTTTTATCAGTCATCATCTAGATCAACCGGGTCTTCAGGTGTGTTTGTAAACCTGAACTTGGTCTTTAGATACAACCTGTAACTCCTCATTGGTTTTGGTTACTCATCCCCATAGTCACCTTCATCTTCATAATCTCCCTCTTCTATTTTAACTTTACCAGCTTCTTCATCTTTGTCAGCAGCTTCTTGGACTTTGTCTTGAGTAGGGCTCACTTCCTTGCCCTTTGTTAACAGGGGGAGTGTCTGCACTAAGAGTACCATAATAGCAAATATAGATTCTCTTGAACTTATTCACAGATTCATCAGTTACGCTGTTTGTCATGATTTCAACTCTATTTTCGGGATTGTTTATAAGGATTTAAAATCCAAAATCCCACACTCTAGAATAGTGATCCTTCAAGCTTGTCAAAACACCCTCTAGAGCAGCCTTCCTAACTCTTGAACACTTAATTCTGGGGACATCAATTTCCAAGTCTTCCCTAATTGTGGCAATCATATCTTTGACTTTCCATTGAGGGTTAGACCTGATCCTATCACCATACAATGACTCTAAGTACTTCACCGTCACCAACCTGTTATGGTAGGGCTTAGTGCATAAATGATCATCCAGGCATATCATAATTTGAACAGTGCCTTCATCATCTATCTGGCTGCACCAGAGAAAGAATCTGCAACCTTTCTCACATCCCACTTGGACCTTATTCCTGTCATTTGTTATAAAATGTACAGCTTTCCTCTCCTTAATACCATACTCTCTCACAGCTTTTCTAAAATCATCCATACAACCAAATTTCAAGCCAGCCTTCCACTTATGAGTCTCACTAAACTTGTCATTATAAAACTTATCTTTCTTCTTCCTCTTTCTTCCCGGAGGAATTTCAACATAACCCATTTTCAAGTTCTCATCATCATTAGATGAATCCTCTGATCTCAGTTTATCACTATTATACTCACTCTCATAAAACTCATTGTCTTTGTTGTCAACACCTTTCAACTATTTTGCTTTCCTAGCTGCAACAAGTTCCTCATCAGGCTCACGTTGACCCCCTTCCTCATCCTCATAATCTGGATCATCTTTGTCCTCACTTTCTCCATCAATCTCACCCTCAGTCTCCCCATCAATATCCCCATCAACATCCCCATCAATATCCACATCAATATCCCCATCAATATCCCCCAAACTTCATTCATCATCATCCAACATGTGCTCACCTGGATTTGACACACTACCCTCATCTCATCCTCCTTATCTACTAGCATTTCACCAGTAACCTTTTGGTGATCCACATACAATTTAATTTTCTTATATGGCAAACACAAATCAACATATTCCTAACAAAATTATCATCATATAATAACCTTATTTCTATGTTAAAGCTATGACCATCACAGAGAAAATACATAAAATCACTTTTATCATAATTATATTTCAGAGCATAGTCTTCAAGATCAAATATGGTCATCTTATCCGTGTCAATATTTTCAATGATATCAACCCTTCCCCCGGAATACACAGGTTTACCCTTAAACACATTTGCACTAAATTTCCCATGATGATGCAACTGAATCGAAACCCTAGCTGACATTCTGTTTAAGAAATTAAAATTACCTTCGATTAAAACATAGAAATCAAGACAATAAAATCAATAAACCAAATATAGACATAACCCATGTTCAACAAATCAAAATTCAACAAACCAAATACAGACAACCCCTTTTTCTCAAACATAATAAAAGAGGAACAATAAGTAGGATACGTACCTTGTCTGATGATAAGAAATGAAGATACTATCATAGATACTATTATCTTCCTTGATATTGCACTCGATCGCCTCTTCAGTCGCTTCGCCTCGTTGTTAGGGTTTTGGCGCCGTTTCACTTCTCCTCTATTTCAGACAAAAGATCTTATTCATGTTTAGTCTCATTTTTAAGTATTTTTACTCTTGTTTTATTTTTATTTTGAAAGCTTATTTACATGTCAGCTTGCACACGGAGCGCCATGTCACAAACTAACGGTATACTTAACGTTTACCGTCCATTTTGACCAGAAAAATGAGTTGCTCTAACGGCTAGTACAATATGACGTAACCGGTGTCAAACTTGAGTCAGATTGGAAAGTAGGGGGTTACTTGATAGTTTTGAACGAAACCAGTGGGCAACTTGATATTTTTCCCATTTATAATACCTCTACTATAATAACTCGAATTTTTGAGACTTTGTAAAAACACTTAATAAATAGTAACCCTGACAGACGGGAAAAACTTTTTAGCCCACACTATGTTGTGCATGAGAAATTAAGTTTCGGAGTTGATAATATGATTATACGTACCAAATGAGTGTATGTAAATGCTATTAGTTTTCGAAGAAAATGAACTTTGAAAAATGACTGTATTTACGAACCATCGAGGATTACGGGAATCACAATATAATTACGAATTTAAAAACCCTACGGATTTATATCCAAGAATGATACTTTAAAACATAAAGAATAAATACGAAAGGATTTACGCCGCAAACCGTTTACGAGAAATTATTACGAAAACGATTAAACGACCGAACAAACGCGTAAACGAATAAATAAACGTATCACGCTAACCAACTATGGTAGAAAATTAACCATGGTTACTTTATTAAATAGTAAGCTAAGCTATATAAGAATGATCACCTAAAGATAAGAAATAGTAAGCTAAAACCAAAACCAAGTAGTTTAGCTTGTAACCTAGGAAATCTAGCAAGATTTGTTCAAAGATATGCCCACATACTCTAGTTTTAGGTTATATACTAAAAGATATACAAATATATAACACAATATTTCAAGAAAAGCAAGCAAGAAGCACACAAAATCTCTCTCTCTCTCTCTCTCTCCCAAAACCTCCCATTCGGCTATTCTTCAAAAAAGGGAAGAAATCAATTTCAAAAACCTCTATTCTATCATGGAAAAAATCCCTAATTAATTCCTAAGCTTCATACATCCTAAAATAAGGTAAGATAAATTTTTAAGCTCATTTTATCAAGATTTGATGGGTGAAATAAATTCAAGAAAGATGATAGTGAATAGTATGAATAGTAACTTTTCTTTGGTTTCTTGATTTTAATGGTTGATTTAGGTTCCAAAAACCCTACCAAGCACTCCCAAAACTTTACCAACATCAAGAACACATATCAAGCTTTCAAGAAAGGTATAAATCTTTGACCCATCTTTATTTAAGGTTTAAGTTCAAGAATCTTTTGGAACATAGTTGTAAACCTAGTTTTGGTGAATGTATTGTTGTAATCTTGATGTTTAGTTAAGTAGATTTAAGGTTGATTATTGTTGCCTCAAGGGAGGAGTTAGTGTGGTGGTGATGATTTGATTACTGTTGGTGGTAGTATAGAGATTTAAGGTGTAAACGAAACTCGGATCGTAATCGTAATCTCGCTAAAATGAACAAAACATAACATTAAGTTTTTGCAGAAAGTCCCGAAGGTATAAACTATAGTTTGTTGAAAAATAACAATTTATTATGATATGCAATATTATAAGGATCATTTAGGCGCTTGAATCGCTTGATTCCGATTTACGGATCAAAACTTATGACCGTTTTACTAAAAATGATTTACGCGATAAAAACTGCTACGAATTATGAACTTTGGAAATAGAAATGATCGACTTAAAAATGTTCATAAATCATTAAATTTTTACAGAGAATAGTAAATAGAGTTCCGTAGCTGATATAAAAGTTTCAAGTAATAATAATAATTTTTCAATTTTATAAAAATATCGGAACGAAGACCGCGCAATTAGAAAGCCGTTAGAATTCATAAGCGGAGCCGACAATGAAAATATAAACGGACATAAGGTACTTCGAAATGGAAGCGACCGTGATATGAATCATTACTTAAAGGAATAATAAGGGTAAAATAAGTGAGAGAATGAATAATAAGTAGCATATGAGTATGAGTCACCGTAAATTAGAACGGGACCTAACGAAACGATTTGTGTTTATGGTTATAGATTTTCGAGCGGACCCTAGAGCATCCTCCATCTCGAGATACCCAGGCAAGTTTACAAACCCAACTCCATATCCTGTTGTATTGTGAAAAAATTATTTTATTATTATTTGCATAAATGCCATGCTTGCCATGATACTAAGTATTTGAGTTTTCGCATATAATAGCGATAGTATTACGATATGTATATGTCGTAGAATGTTTAACGCCGCCACGAGCATGACGTATAACAATAAGACCGGGAGTCGGTCGAAGTTTTAAAATGAAAATCCGGGAATCATTCCGGTGATGTTTTAGGACGATTAACGTCCGTAGTAGTTGTATTCCAAGGGACTCGACGTTCACTTGCAAAACATTAAATACCTTGAACTTTTATTAAAACGATTTCTAAAAATCGTATTCCCTCAACTATATTTAATTACCCGGATGATGGATATTAATTCATTTATTCATTTAAAATAGGAGAATTATTCTCCAAAATGATTATTTATTTCAAACTCGATTAATTAATAAAGAATACTTTAATTATCTAAACATAAATTAGTTGAGAAGCATTATTTCAAATATACTTTTAAAATATAATCATTCGAGGTTTGATTCTTTAATAATTATTATTTATTTATTAATTAATTATTAAATGATTTAATATGATTTAAAAATAATAAAACCTGATTTAAAATTCTTTCTGATATTCAGAAATTCATATTAATATTTTCAGATCGTCAAAAAATATTATCTCGACGTATTTTAAATATTTTGAATATAGTTTCAAAAGAAACTCCCCCTTATTTAATTATCTGTTGACAACGGTCAACTCACATCCCTAGTACTTCCTCCAAAAATTTCGGAAGTACATATATATATATACTATTAAGATATGTTATTTCTATCAACAAGCAAAACGCTTGGGGAACTTCGATATGATTCGAGTTCTCGAGATATGATAGGATTCTTTTAAAGAACAAGGGAGGGGTAGACTCTAGTACTATGTGTACTAGGGAAACTACCAAAGGTACCGTAGAAGAAGGTACTTTGTGTACTCAGGAACTTGTGAAGTATGTGTATACCCAAAATGGGACACGTAGCCCGAATGCAGGTGAAAACAGGATACGAAGGTGTCGTCCTTCTACAAGTAGAAAAGGTTACTATTTTTGTAGTACGACTGATCATCGTATGCGGTGGCTCCAGTGAATGTCATATTCTTCCAATTAGAATTGTGATGCAATACCGTAGCCCAATCCTAGGTGTCGGGTTTACCATTAAGGTATTCGCAGGATAATAAATTCAATAAAGAATTTTTTTTCAAAAGAAGGTGTGTATCACCAAGGAAAACTATTTTTGAATAAAGCGTATTTATTCATATATGGCATTATACTAGAGTTTATCATACAGTCATTTCATACTATACATTATTATGCTGGGCATTATAGCTCACACTTTTTTTCTTAAATTGACAAAACACAACAGTGAATCAAGATGCCTATCATGAAACTCACAGCCAGGAAACGGGTAGGAAACGGCCAACTGTACCATAGGATGTTTGGTGTTGTACATCAGGTAGACCGAATAAGCTGGATTGGTTTTCAGTTGTTTTTAGTTAGGCTTATTTACAAGTATGACTTATGTAAGATAATGAATAAGAAACGATTATTTGGCTGACGGACTAACCTTACTTAAAGGTTATTTCCCCGGTAAGACTTAACTACTTTTGGGTTGTAATAATTATCACTTTGTGGATTGATTTACTCTAGTAATGAATGGTTCGTTTCCAAGACAATAACCTATAAGTGTGTGTGTGTGTGATAAATGTGGGGTTGTAAAAGTGTCAGTATTTATATATTGTGATACGAGATAAGTTTTATATAGTATTCAAGATGGCATGGCCTCCAAGATCCTTGACCCCGGATTTTGGGGCGCCACAGAATTGGTATCAGAGCCTTAGATTATCAAATCTTGGAAATGATAAGATATAAAATACGTAGACATAAGAATAATAAATAATGAATTAGAGCTCAAGTCAAGTTCATCATCAGGCTATATGGGTAGTCTTGACAGTTTTACCCTCAAGGGAATTCCGACTCTAAGTTAGTAACACCTTGCCTATTGTGTCAGGTACCAGTGGAGCCTATGGGGGAGGTTGACCCTGTTGATGATATTATGGCCCCTGAGCGTGACCCTACTCCCGAGCTGGAGGACCCACCCATTGATGACTCAGATGATGACCCTACTGAGGATCCCCCGGAGGAGGAGACTGACCTTCCTGTCCCCATAGCTGATGACATTGAAATGCCTCAGGGAGATGGCATAGACTGGAGGGATATAGAGATGTACCATCTCCCGACTGTTCGCTCTCCTACACCACACCCAGGGATGCTGAACCCTTTGCCCTACACTGATGAGGACGAGGATGATGGGATGGATGCATAGACCTGCGAGGCTCATGACATATCCTCTAGCGACCCAGACTCACCTCTACCACCCCCAGCGACCATACATGTAGTTGTGCACGACTGGATAGTGGCTCAGCTTAACACTGAGATCACCGCGGCATCTGCCCGCATTGTGGAGCTACGACAGGCGCTGACCGCCGAGAGAGCCATCAGGCTAGGATACCCAGGGGACTTCAAGGTTGTTTCCCCGGCCATAGCTCGCAGGGAGATCGATGGGATCGAGCTCCGTACCCGGGTTCAGATGAGGATGACGGCGATGGGGGGATATATCCCGGTAGTTGATGCAGAGCTGATGTTGGTGGGAACGATGAGGAGGATGCGAGACCTCACGCGCAACGATAGTGACTGAGAGGCCAGTGGCTATTGATGGACCTTAGGGAGGGTTGTGTGATTAGTCACCAATTTTATAGGATAGCTAGTAGTAGATAGCATTCCTAGCCCCTCAGGGTGCCCCAGTATATGTATTTGTACTTCAGCAGTTAGGATGATGTAGTGATGTATTGTATTCAGAACTATGTATGGTTTTGGTTGGTGTTTGGTTCTCAAGATGTATTCGGGGAGACCCTATGATATATATTTAGCAGTTATTAAATTGATTTCCATATTACTGCACTTGTTAAAAACATGCTAGATAATAAATGACATGCTAACCTATGAATATATTAATCCAATTTAAAAAAATTTGCAACCATATTGACATATTTTCATTATCAGAACGATGCCACCCCGTAGAAGAGGAACCAGGGCACGAGCCGCAGAATCTGTTAATCAACAACGGAATGGACCTGACCACATAGTGAATGAGGAAAGTGAAGAAGACCTAGACTATAATGAGTCTGATGAGGAAGAGTATGTAGAAGACGAGGCTGAGGATACCCATCAGGGAGGGAACCCCATGAATGAGTTTATGGAACTTTTAAGGGCAAATCTGAACCAACAACCCATTCCACCACAGCCGCATATTTCCCAACAGACCGCGGCCACTGCCTTCAGGGCATTCAATTCTGCCGACCCCGTTGAGGCACGGGCCTAGCTCAAGGAAATAGAAAAGTCCTTCGAGATACTAGGTGTGGAAGAATGACACAAGACTATTTTCGCTTCTTACATGCTGAAAGGGGAAGCTAACTACTGGTGGGAGTCCAAACGAAACCTCGAGACTGATGATGTGATTCCATGGGATAGATTTACCCGATTGTTCTTAGACAAGTATTTCCCTAGGTTTATGAAACTCAGATGGAGATTAAGTTTCTGAGTTTCTAGAGTTGAAACAAGATAAGATGACTGTGGTAGAATATGAGGCCAAGTTTACTGAGTTATCACGATTTGTGCCTGAGTTTGTGAATACCAAGGAGAAGAAAGTGCGAAGGTTTCAGCTTGGTCTGAAACAGTGGATCTAGAACCGTGTGGCAGTACTAGAGCTGACAGATTACGCCACCTTAGTGCAGAATGCCTCGATTGTTAAAGCTGGTAGTGAACAAAGTTTGAAAGAAAAGGAAAATAGAAAAAGGAATATAGGGAGTCAAGGCGGAGGAGGAGGAACCGGGAACAGGAGCCTTCCACGCAGGTTTGTCAAGGGAGTGGTGTCCCAATCTGTGAGGGGCCCCGGATTTAGAAAGGTCCGAAGTGAGAGTGTTGGCCAGGGTGGCGGACAATCTAGGGAAACATTTCATAGCCAACCCCGCGTCCCAATATCAGAGTGTCAAACATGTGGAAAAAGACACCTTGGAGTGTGCAACCAGGTGAGAGCCCCACTGAAATGCTATAAGTGTGACCAAACTGGACACTTTGCCAACAACTGCAACCGACCCAACGTGACGTGTTTCTAATATGGGACGGTAGGGCACATGAGGAAGGATTGCCCGACATTAAAGCCCCCAGCCTCAGGGATGAGCAGAGCTGCATCCAACCGGCCCTCAACTGCTGGGACCTTCAACATGACCGTTCAGGACGCTGTCCGGAATACTGAAGTGATAGCAGTTACCCTTCTGTTAAATTCCGAACATGCAAATGTCCTATTTGATTCTGGAGCGACCAAGTCATTTATATCTCAAGATTTTGGTAAAAAGTTAAAACTTAACGCCATACCCTTACGATAGGTACTACAAGTGGAAATAGCAAATAAATAAATAATTCCTGTAAATCAAGTACACCCTAAATGCAAGTTGAAATTAGAAGGGAAAGTCTTTGAGGTTGACTTAATCCTATTTGCATTAGGAGAATTTGATATAATCTTAGGAATGGATTGGTTATCCAGTAATGGAGCACAAATAGATTGTGAGCGAAAGAGAGTGAAGATAAGAGTGCAAAATGGAAAGGAAGTAGTGTTCAAAGGTCAACGACAGACCCAGAGATTTCTGACCATGCTTCAGGCGAAGAGATTGTTAAAGAAAGGTAATGAGGCCTACTTGGCTTATGTGCTGGATACCAAGAAGGAAGTTCCCAACATACAGGATATACCGTAGTGAATGAATTCGAGGATGTGTTTCCAGAGAACTTACCAGGATTGCCACCCGATAGAGAAATAAAATTTGCTAGAACTAGCACCAGGGACGACACCAGAGTCCAAGGCCCCTTATGGGATAGCCCCAGTTGAGATGAAGGAACTAGCTTCTCAATTGCAAGAGTTATTAGATAATGGGATGATAAGACCCAGTGTGTAGCCATGGGGAGCGCTAGTACTGTTCATAAAGAAAAAGGATGACAGTACGAGATTATGCATAGACTACCGAGAGTTGAATAAACTGACTATTAAGAATAGGTACCCTCTCCCTAGGATTGATGACCTATTAGACCAACTCAAGGGTGCTGTATATTTTTCCAAAATATATTTGAGGACAGGATATCACCAGTTGAAAATCAAACATGAGGATATACTCAAGACAGCCTTTTGCACTAGGTATGGACACAATGAGTTCTTAGTTATGTCATTTGGGCTAACCAATACGCCCGCAGCCTTTATGGATTTGGTGAACAGAGTGTTCAAAAAGTACCTAGATGTATGTGTGATAGTTTTTATAGATGATATTCTAATCTACTCAAAGACAGAGCAAGAACATGCAGAACATTTGAGGATAGTCTTAGAAATCCTGAGGAATGAGAAACTATATGCCAAGTTCTCAAAATGCGAGTTTTAGTTAAGGGGAGTTCAGTTCTTAGGACATGTGGTGAGTAGCAAAGGAGTTTTAGTCGACCCCGCCAAGATAGAGGCGGTATCCAATTGGGAAAGACCGACTACCCCAACCGAGGTTAGGAGTTTTGTGGGTTTAACAAAATATTACCGGAGATTCGTGCAAGACTTTGCCAAGATAGCCGACCCACTGACTAGACTTACCCGCAAAAAGGAAAAGTTCGTATGGACAGAGAAATGTGAGGAAAGCTTTTAGGAACTAAATAGGAGGTTGGTGTCAGCACCAGTGCTCACTCTTTCCGATGGAAAGGTAGAGTTCGTGATATACAACGATGCCTCACACAAAGGACTAGGATGTGTGCTTATGCAGCACAGAAAGGTTATTGCGTATGCCTCTCGGCAGTTGAAGAAATATGAGATCAGGTACCCAACCCACGATCTAGAGTTAGTAGCCATAGTGTTAGCCCTCAAAATTTGGAGGCACTACTTGTACGGTGAGAAATGTGAGATTTACACAGACCATAAGAGCCTCAAGTATATTTTTACTCAGAAAGAACTGAACATGAGACAGAGGAGGTGGTTAGAATTATTTAAGGACTATGACTGTGAAATTTTGTATCACCCGGGTAAAGCCAATGTGGTGGCTGACACCCTCGGTAGAAAAGAGAGACTCAAAATGATGATGACAACTGAAGAGTTAGTTAAGGAGTTTGAAAAGATGAAAATTGACGTGAGAATAATCGGTAAAGGAATAGAAGGATTATTTGAGATTAAGCTAGTGCCGGAACTGACTGAAAAGATACGAGTGTGTCAGGAAAAGAAGATGAATGAAGAAAGAGAAACATTGACCGGTGAGGAAGTCAGATGCGAGAAGGATGAGAAAGGGATCATGATGTATGCATCCTGAATTTGGATTCCAAATATGCAAGAGTTAAAGGATGAGCTGATGCACGAAGGGCACAGCTCCAGATATTTGATCCACCCAGGAAGTACAAAAATGTACCGTGACCTTAAGGAATATTATTGGTGGCCTAACATGAAAAGAGAAGTAGCAGAGTGGGTCAGCAAGTGCTTGACATGCCAGAGAGTGAAGGCTGCACATCAGCGACCGAGTGGACTATTACGGCCCCTGAAAATTCCAGAATAGAAATGGGAGCATATAGCCATGGATTTTGTGACAGGCCTACCAAGAACGAAAATCAATCATGATGTCATATGGGTTATCATAGATAGACTGACCAAGTCCGCGCACTTCTTGCCGATCAACGAAAGGTACACAGTAGACAAGCTAGTGGATATCTACTTGAAGGAAATTATAGTGAGACACGGTGTTCCCGTTGCCATAGTATCAGATAAAGACCCAAGGTTTAATTACGGATTTTGGAGAAGCTTCCAAGAGTGTGTAGGCACCAGACTAAATATGAGTACCGCTTACCACCCCAAACTGATGGGCAAAGCGAAAGGACTATTCAGACCCTAGAAGATATGATGCGAGTATGTGCCATCGACTTTAAAGGGAATTGGAATGACCACTTACCCCTGATCGAATTTTCCTACAACAATAGCTATCACGCTAGCATAGGAATGCCTCCGTATGAAGCTCTTTACGGGAGGAGAAGCCACTCTCGCCTATGTTGGGATGAGGTTGGAGAACACAAGATAATAGGACCCGAGTTAGTCCAGCAAACCAGGGAAACGGTGGGACTCATTAGGAAGAGACTTGTAGTAGCTCAAGACAGACAAAAGAAGTACGCCGACCAGACCAGAAAAGATAGAGAATACGAAGTAAGGGATTCAGTGTTGTTGAAGGTATCTCCATGGAAGGGAGTAATGAGGTTTGGAAAGAAAGGGAAGCTGAGTCCCAGATTCATAGGACCCTTTGAAATTTTGAGGAGAATAGGACCTCTAGCTTACGAGCTCTCCTGGCCTCCTAATCTGCAACAAGTGCACAACGTGTTCCACGTGTCAATGCTAAGGAAATACCATGCCGATGCGTGACATGTGATGAGGTATGAGCATGTAGATTTACAACCAGACCTGACCTACGTTGAGCAACCGGTAAGAGTAATGGACCAAAAAGAACAAGTATTGAGGAACAAGACTGTGAAGCTGGTTAGAATCTTGTGGAGTAATCAAAATGTTGAAGAGTCAACTTGGGAACTAGAAGACGCAATAAGGAATAGATATCCCCGCCTATTTTCTAATTGATTCCGGGACGGAATCCTTTTTAGAGGGGAAGACTGTAATAACTCGAATTTTTTAGACTTTATAAAAATGCTTAATGAATAGTAACCCTGACAGACGGGGAAAACTTTTTAGCCCACACTATGTTGTGTATGAGAAATTAAGTTTCGGAGTTGATAACATGATTATACGTACCAAATGAGTGTATGTAAACGCTATTAGTTTTTGAGGAAAACGAACTTTGAAAAATGACCGTATTTACGAACCATCGAGGATTACGGCAATCACAATATAATTACGAATTTAAAAACCCTACGGATTTATATCCAAGAACGATACTTTAAAACATAAAGAATAAATACGAAAGGATTTACGCCGCAAACCGTTTACGAGAAATTGTTACGAAAATGATTAAGCGACCGAACAAATGCGTAAACGAATAAATAAACGTATCATGATAACCAACTATGGTAGAAAATTAACCATGGCTACTTTATTAAATAGTAACCTAATCTATATAGGAATGATCACCTAAAGCTAAGAAATAGTAAGCTAAAGCCTAAACCAAGTAGTTTAGCTTGTAATCTAGGAAAGCTAGCAAGATTTGTTCAAAGATATGCCCAGATACTCTAGTTTTAGGTTATATACTAAAATATATACAAATATATAACACAATCTTTCAATAGAAGCAAGCAAGAAGCACACAAAATCTCTCTCTCCTCCCCCCAAAAACCTCCCATTCGGTTATTCTTCAAAAAGGGGAAGAAATCAATTTCAAAAACCTCTCTTCTAGTCATGGAAAAAATCCCTCATTAATTCCTAAGCTTCATATATCCTAAACTAAGGAAAGATAAATTTTAAGCTCATTTTATCAAGATTTGATGGGTGAAATAAATTCAAGAAAGATGAGAGTGAATAGAATGAATAGTAACTTTTCTTTGGTTTCTTAATTTTAATGGTTGATTTAGATTCCAAAAACACTACCAAGCACTCCCAAGACTTCACCATCATCAATAACACATCTCAAGCTTTTAAGAAAGGTATATATCTTTGACCTATCTTTATTTAAGGTTTAAGTTTAAGAAACTTTTGGAACATAGTTGTAAACCTAGTTTTGATGATTGTATTGTTGTAATCTTGATGTTTAGTTAAGTAGATTTAAGGTTGATGATTGTTGCCTCAAGGGAGGAGTTAGTGTGGTGGTGATGATTTGATTATTGTTGGTGGTAGTATAGAGATTTAAGGCTTAAACGAAACTCGGATCGTAATCGTAATCTCGCTAAAACGAACAAAACATAACATTAAATTTCTGTAGAAATTCCCGAAGATATAACTATAGTTTATAGCAAAATAACACTTTATTATGATATAAAATGTTATAAGGATCGTTTAGGCGCTTGAATCGCTTGATTCCGATTTACGGATCAAAAGTTATGACCGTTTTACTAAAAATGATTTACGCGACAAAAACTGCTACGAATTATGAACTTTGGAAAGAGAAATGATCGACTTAAAAATGTTCATAAATCATGAAATTTTTACATAGAATAGTAAATAGAGTTCCGTAGCTGCTATAAAAGTTTCAAGTAAAAAATAATGATTTTTCAATTTTATAAAAATATCGGAACCAAGACCGCGCAATTAGAAAGCCGTTAGAATTCATAAGCGGAGCCGACAATGAAAATATAAACGGACATAAGGTACTTCGAAATGGAAGTGACCATGACATGAATAAGTACATAAAGGAATAATAAGGGTAAAATAATTATGAGAGTGAATAATAAGTAGCATATGAATACGAGTCGCCGTAAATTTGAACGGGACCTAACGAAACGATTTGTATTTATGGTTATAGATTTTCGAGCGGACCCTAGAGCATCCTCCACCTCGAGATACCCAGGCAAGTTTACGAACCCAACTCCATATACTGTTGTGTTGCGAAAAGATTATTTTATTATCATTTGCATAAATGTCATGCTTGCCATGATACTAAGTATTTGAGTTTTCGCATATAATAGTGATAATATTACAATATGTATATATCGTAGAATGTTTAATGCCGCCACGAGTGTGAACTATAATAATAAGACCGAGAGTCGGTCAGAGTTTTAAAATGAAAACCTGGGAATCATTCCGGTGATATTTTAGGACGATTAAAGTCCGTAGTATTTGTATTCCAAAGGACTCGACGTCAACTTGCGAAACATTAAATACCTCAAACTTTTATTCGCAGGATAATAAATCCACTAAAGAATTATTTTCAAAAGAAGGTGTGTATCACCAAGGAAAACTATTTTTGAATAAAACGTATTTATTCATATATGGCATTATACTTGAGTTTATCATACTGTACATTATTATGCTGGGCATTATAGCTCACACTTGTTTTTTTAAATTGACACAACACAATAGTGAATCAAGATGCCTATCATGAAACTCATAGCCAGCAAACGGGTAGGAAACGGCCAGCTGTTCCGTAGGATGTTTGGTGTTGTACCTCAGGTAGACCGAATAAGCTGGATTGGTTTTCAGTCGTTTTTAGTCCGGCTTATTTACAAGTATGACTTATGTAAAATAATGAATAAGAAACCAATATTTGGCCGACGGACTAACCTTACTTAAAGGTTATTTCCCCGGTAAGACTTAACTACTTTTGGGTTGTAATAATTATCACTTTGTGGATTTATTTACTCTAGTAATGAATGGTTCGTTTCCAAGACAATAACCTATAAGTGTGTGTGTGTGTGTGTGTGATAAATGTGGGGTTGTAAAAGTGTGAGTATTTATATATTGTGATACGAGATAAGTGTTATATAGTATTCAAGATGGTGTGGCCTCCTAGATCCTTGACCCCGGATTTTGGGGTGCCACATCTACTATCCCATCTGCTTTGAAGGTTCAACTCAATAATTTATCCAACATCGTAATATGGACCTTTATAACTCTGTTATTATTTAACATTTTGCATATTTACCAACACTGAGCGGGTGAAATATTGATTAGACCATATAAGTATCTATAGTAGAGTCGGGAGATGGTTCCAATTACAATTTTTGGTTCATAGACACGATTTCATGGTTGTGAAGCTGAAACTTGATTTTATTGACATGAACAATGGTGGAAGACTATACGCATATATGGGTCGGGTATAACGGTTATACGTGGCCATTTTTCTCAATCATGTTGTTTTAGTATAAGTTTGTAATCATTAAGTTATTTTTCTCATTATTTCATAATTATACATGTACATATATATTTATAAAAAGATCTAACTGTTCATATTAAATTGGTAGTACATAGATCATAACTAACAAAAATTTGGATAATATCCTCATTATACATATTATATAATAAGGATATAATTTGATATTTTTATTTAAAGGTATTTAAATTTGAAAAAAAAAATTATTAATTAAAATATATGATATTATTGTTATTTTTATGTGTGTTTACGAAATATAATTATTTTTTAATTTAAACGATAAGTTTTATCTCGGTTCAATACTTAAGAATCCCATTAAGTTTTATTTTAATTTTTTTATCCCGGCACTCATTATAGTGAACAAATCCAACTAATAATATTTAGTTTGATTTTAATTTTGTTTAAAGCCGGATAGATATATACTTTTATTTAGTTCAGATGAATAATATATATGTATATATATATAAATTTGTTAGGTCACACAACACTGTAGAAGGGGGTTGAATACAATATTTAATACAGTCAAATCAATTTCGAACACAGGTAACAGTAAACAGATATATTCAATATAATAAACTCTGTTACAATGGAACTGTTCTCTCTCAGTGATGAACAAATATCACTAAGAGTTGCAGGTTATAATGTGTGATATTCTCGATAATGATAACACATATAGTGTAAACCTATGTTTGTGTTTATATAGTACACAGTTACAAGATAACTTCTAATTGATATGGAATATAATTCTGTCTCCTAAAATATATCAATCAGATATCTTATACAAGTCTTCTTATCTTCTAACTTTTTCCATGCATATCTTCTTTTGTTTTAGTCTCGATCTTCTATCCTGTAAATCAGCTTCCTTCCTTAACTGTAAGTCCTCCCGCACTTAAGTTCTGACTTCCGGTAAGTACTGATTCCAGTAAGTACTGACATTTCCTGTTTGTTAAGATCTGAAAACGAAACATGAAACATATTAGACATGACATCTCAAATATATCTAACAATCTCCCCCAACTTGTAAATTATGCAAAAATATACAAGTTAATAGATTTGATGATGTCAAAAACATTTAAGTTCAAATGCAATGAGAGTTTAATAAGACTATTAACTACAACTTACAGAACATGCAGCTTTACCATCATCACTGGATCAATCTGAATCCATAATGATTCTTAACAAAATCTTTTACCAGCTTATCTTCAGCTTTTCTCAGAACTTCAACTAACTGTGCTTTGACCTGCATCAGTTCTTCATCTTTACTGTCACCAATTTGATAAATGGCTGTTCTGAGAGCTTGAATTGATGTTCTTTCAAGTCCATCACCAAGTCTGATAACTCTAGGATGTGAAGAGTCTTCATTATAACATAAGCATCTTCCTTTCAGAATAACTTCCACCTTAGCAGAGTTCTTCAAACATTTCCTTAAAAAAAGAGAGTTTTTTTGTCTCTTCCATCATCTTTAGTATTCATTGGAATGTACTGAGAAGCCTTTGTACCAGAGATTCTGAGAAGATCTCTTATAGCCTTCAAAATGTATTCTGACCATCTTCTTGTAATATCATATTTTACTTCCAGAAGATTGTGAATATGTTGAATCTCTCTGACATACTTCTTTAGCACATCAGTATCAACTAGTCTGTAAGTTCTTCCATCATTGAGAAATAAGATCAATTTCTTTTTTAGATCATCTTTATCATGAGCATCTATCACAATTTGAGCAGACAACACTTTATTAAGGTGCTTTTGTTTGATTTGTTCATTTGGTTTGTCTGTCAACATGAAAGGATCTCTTAGAGTAACTTCTACTCCTGTTTGTATCTTTTCTTCATCAAAACCTAATCCACCTCTATCTCTAGGTTGCTTGGCTCTCAACCCAAATGTTGCGATTTGATTAATCATAAGATTGGATTTTGGTTCAACTGGAGCAGCTTTCTTCCATAATAGCTTCTTCTTATCAGCAATTGTCATCTTTTTCAAATCAACTTGATCATTGTCAGTGGTTGATGTCTTGATAGCTTGATCAGAATTTGTTGTTTCTTCTGTAGCTTGTTGTTCTTCATTCTGAACAACTTGAGCAGTGTCAGAGGTTGTTTTAGATTCTTCAATTAACTTTCTTCTTTTCAAAATTTGAACAGTTTCATCTTCTATCAAATCATCATCATCATGCATTGTAGCTTGATAGACAGGAACAAAAGAACTTATCTTTTTATGAATCTTTAAAGGTTCACCAACCTTTTCTTTTCCTTTTGACTAAGGATCAATCTCAGTTTGTGACCTAGTCTTGGACTTTGATGCCTCAGAATTTGACTTTTCCTTGATCACAATGCCTTTTTCCTTAGGCCTTGGAGGTTTATTTGCATCAGAAACTTTAGACTTTAGATTTGTCTTCTCAGCTGCAAATCTAGCTTCTTCCTCCTTGAGAGCTTCCAAATCCATTCCTGGATTTTGTTTCAGAAATAATCTTCTAGCTATCTCCTTATCAAGTGTCTGGATTTTAGGATCTTTGTAATAAACAGTAGTCTGCTTCCCCTTTAACTTCAGAGTTTGTAAAAACTTCTGAGAGTCTTTAGATCCTGACTGAATCAGGATATCAGAACTTGACATCAGACTTTGCTTATCAGAACTTGACTTCAGACTTTTAACATTCACAGCATCAGAACTTGACTTGTTCTGTGTAGAAGATTTGCTAACATCAGAAATTACTTTCTGTGAAGATTTTCCTTGAACTTTTCCTTGACCTCTATTCTTATCATAGTTTCCATGGTCATCACCTTTGTCATCCTTCTTCTTCAGTATTTGAGTAGGTGAGCATTTGGACTTAACTACCTTCTTCCCCTTTTTGGCATCATCAGGAAGTAAGAGAGAGAGAAAGAAGAAGTTCAACTGAAGATTGGATCTCATCCAATTGAGCTTTCTGAGAAGCTTCATTTTGTAGGACCTCAGTAATTTGGGCATGTTGCTTCTCTTGAATCTTCTCAATGGCTTCAACTTTCTCAAGAGTAGGTCTGATATATCTATTCTTGTCAAGCTTGATCTGTAGATCTAGCTTATCAGCATTTTCCTTTAGTGTATCAACCTTAGCATGAGTAATGGAATGTAGACCATGAAGACTTCTTGTACTCATAGTTGTAACCTTGAGTTGAGTCTTGAAATCAGAATTTGACAATAACTCATCAGCTTTTGACACATGCTCTGTCAGAATTTTAGTGCTTGGAATAAAATTTGATTCATTCCACTTCTTGGTCCACTCCACACCTCTGTGAGTATCCTCCCAAGGAATAGGTGCATCATGTTCAACAAATTTCTTTACCAATGCTTCCTTGCCCAGAATGGGAGCTGGAGTCTCAACAGAAACACTGTCTTCAGAACTTGAGAAAGACTCATTATGTTCTGACAGCACTACAGTGTGTGAAGCAACTGGAGATTCAGGAATAACATCATCTAAATTCTGAGCATCGGAATTTATCTCCAGAACTGGTGTAGATGGTATCTCAGAATCTAAGATTGGAGAGTTAACTGTAGATGGCTGAGCTGTTGTAGGAGCTTCCAAATAAGGAACAGTTGGAATGTGCAACCTAGTGATATCAATTTCAGGACTTAATTTTGAACCTTCAACTATTGTCTCTCTTATCGGAGAAACGGTAGGAGTGATCACTGTATTAGGAATAGTGTCTTAAGCTTTAGCTGGAAGGGCTTCAATAATAATTGGCTCTTTTGAGATCAGAGATTCATGATCCCCTTCCTCAGCTTCTGCAGAATCTTCAGATGGAGATTTAGCATTATACCTCTTTGCCCTCATTTTATTTAGTATCCTTACCAATGAAGGAGTTGCCTTTTCAACAGAGTTTACGGTTCTTTTCCTCTTCAAAGTATCAGAACTTTGAGCTTCAGCATTTATTTGAGGGATTGACCCTTCAGCTTCTGTTTCTTTCTAAAAATTGACATTCTCAGCTTCAACTATCACAGGTTCTGAAGCATGAACCTGTGCTTCAATTTTCTCTTCACTATCAGATTCATCTCTGAGAATCATCTTCCTTCGCTTTTGTGGAAGTTGAGGAACAGACTTTGCCCTCTTTGAAGGTTTGGAAGATGAAGGCCTGATGGTATGTGCTGATGGTTGAGATGATTGTGTTGGTTTGAAATATGTCCTGATGGTTGGTTATTGTTGTTGTTGAGAAGTTTGAGGTGTTTGTGTGGTGGTGGTAGGAGTTGAAGGTTGAGGTTCAGAAGGTTGAACATCAGGATATAGTGCAGTGTATGTAACTGGATCATAGTTTATTAAGGCTTGTTTGACGGATATAGGAATTCGGAGGGGTCTCAACACAACCTTCTTATTATCAGTAGATAATAAGTCATTAAAAGCTCTTTTAGCTAGTCTAAATGGTGAAATTAATTCACTAGCTAATTGGGGCTTATCAGCACAACAAAAACTATAAATAAGCTGACAGAATCTAGCAAAATAGACAGTATTCCTATCTTCTGTCATCCTATCCCCAATAAAGCCTAAAACAACACTTACATAATCAAAATCAGTTTAATTAATGAGAGCATACCCGATTTGTTGACTGAGTATAAGGATTGCATCGAAATTAGAATATTTGTTGGCGAAGGCCTTTGTAATGCAGTCAATGAAGAAACTCCATTCCCTCCTTATGTAAGGTTTCTTCAATTGACCCAGCTTTGCCAATGTCTTTTCATACCCCAGATTGGCCATCATATGTTGAAGAACTGGCTCCTTAAGAGTCGAATAAATGCAATTCTCGGGTAGTTGCAATGCTTGGCGAACTGTAGCCAAAGTCACGACATGCTCATCCTCCCATGTTGTAAAGATGATACTTGGGGACTCTTGAGCACCACCATCATCATAGATTCCACTTCTCCAAAACTCCAGCACTTGGGTTCCAGAGATTGCTTTAGGTTGGGTCAAAGCATACCCAATATCAGAATTAGCAAGGAAATCCTGAATAAAGTGAAGTTCCGATGGAGATTCATCCTTGCTAAGAATAGACGAGTAGTTGTTAGGAACAAACTTAGCTCCATTGAAAATCAAGTCTTTTAGTGCCATCTCTGTAAGAAATTAAGTGAGAAAGAGAGTGTTGGCAAGGTGTTTGATAAAAGTCCTGTAAGAAAATGCTTCAGAGAATATTAGAGAGAGAGAGAGAATAAGAGAGATTATGAATAGAAAAATAAGTAAAAGATTAGAAAATATTGTAACTCCCATATATATATACTCTCCACTCAACAGTTATATTTTTGAAGCATGGCAGACAATTTATACCTGGCAACGTGTGAACAGTCAGTAAAAAGTTAAAGCAGGAGTTAATGGGCACGGGAAATAAGCAATAATTACCTTGCACATGCAGTTTTTCAGGACAGACACGTTTACCACTAACCCTTAATGATTATGATTGTTTTTATCTCACCTAATTATATTCTGATTAAATATGACCGTTCAGTATTTACCACAAATAAGTCAAGTAAATAGATAATGCTACGTAAGCATCAAAGTTTCCATCAGGATTTACATCAGAACTTGACTATTATCAGAACTTAATGGTCATCAGAATATGGCTTCTGTACTCAAAAAGTGAATATTTGTTTCTGTAATTCTTTATACAAATACTGACTTGTTTTCTTCAGAGTTTAATCATTAGAACTTCCATCAGAACTTGTCCTCGGAATTTATGCATATGACACTTAACTGTTTGTCAGAAACAACTTAATCACCACAGTAATTTTCATCATTCATATGGAGTGAAAGTGTGTGCATTTAGCAGAATATCAGATAAAGATTAAAGTCTGATAAACTTCAGTACATCTTAGAAATAAGGCATAACTAAGAAAAGTGCTTAAAATCTGTCATCAATCATGAAGTCTACTATAGAACAAATTTATGCAGGAGTCCACCGCAACTGTTTATGCTCATTTTATGCATCTTTTGAAATTCCTTTTTACAGTGGCTTCTCAGTGTAAGTGAGTCACAACTGCTTATCAGAATTTATGCTATTATCAGAGTATTTCTCCAGTAATCAGAGAATGTGAAAAGTCACCAAGAAAAATTTATTTGCTTTTCTAATGCATATTACTTAATACCAGCAATGCACTTGGGTCTTCCCTTTCACATATTTACTCTAGATCTCAAAGGAGTACCTTACTTTTCTTTTCTTTTCTTTTCTTTTCTTTTGATAAGTGAGGCTTATCAGCATTTAGTTCATTCTTAAGATTTACTGATATCAGAATTTGACAGATAAGAAGCAAGAATCTAGTTTGTGACTTAGTAATAAGATACACAAAGTAAACTTGACTAAGGTCAATATCAGAATTTGCTTGTGTTAATGAGTTTCCACATAAACAACTAATTCAAACATGGGATTTCTAGTATGTTAAAGACTACTAGGTCAGCATCTGGCACAGTTATCCTCATTGGATTGAATTATCACAGAACATTCAAAACACTTATCAGAGTATATAGATCCACATCAGATAACAATCAGCATTTAATAAATTTTAATTTAAGCACAGATTACATGAAGATAAGACAATCTGCAAACACTGATCATAAAGTCTGATGCATGAGAACAAAAACTAAGCAGATTTAGAGAAAGAACCTGAAACCATTCCAAGTTCATTTACCAGTCTTGTAAAAGTAGCTTCACATAGTGGTTTTGTGAAGATATCTGCTAGTTGTTGATCTGTTGGAACAAAATGCAATTCCATTGTACTTTCCATCACATGTTCCCTTATGAAATGGTACCTAATGTTGATGTGCTTTGCCATTGAGTGTTGAACTGGATTACCTGTCATAGCAATAGCACTTTGATTATCACAATAAATAGGTATTTTAGAAAATTCTAACCCATAATCCAGTAACTGATTCTTCATCCAAAGAATCTGTGCATAACAGCTTCCTGTAGCAATATATTCTGCTTCTGCAGTTGATGTGGAAATTGACTTCTGTTTCTTGCTAAACCAAGAAACCAATATGCCTCCAAGAAATTGGTAGCTTCCACTAGTGCTTTTCTTGTCTATTTTGCATCCTGCAAAATCTGCATCTGAGTAACCTATTAGCTTAAAATTTGATTCTCTAGGATACCACAATCCTAGATCAGCTGTACCCTTGAGGTACTTGAGAATTTTTTTCACAGCTATTAAGTGAGGTTCTCTTGGATCAACCTGAAATCTTGCACAAAAACTGGTAGCATACATGATACCAGGTCTACTTGCAGTTAAATAGAGTAAAGAACAAATCATACCTCTGTACTTAGTAATATCTACTGATGAACCAGTATCTTTATCTAACTTGGTTGCAGTGGCCATGGGAGTGGATGCAGTTGAACAATCTTGCACTCCAAATTTCTTCAGTAAATTTCTTGTGTACTTGGATTGACAGATAAAAGTACCTTCTTCATTTTGATTGACTTGAAGTCCTAGAAAATAGCCGAGTTCTCCCATCATACTCATTTGATATCTTGACTTCGTTAGTTTTGCAAACCTTTCACAGAGTTTGGCATTTGTAGAACCAAATATGATATAATCAACATATATCTGTACCAAAAGTAGGTCCTTTCCATGGTTGAGGTAGAACAGTGTTTTATCAATTGTACCTCTGTGAAATCCACTTTCCAGAAGGAATTGAGCTAAAGTCTCTTACCATGCTCTAGGAGCTTGCTTAAGGCCATAAAGTGCTTTGTCAAGCCTGTAGACATGATTTGGAAATTTTGAATCTACAAAGCCTGGAGGTTGTTCAACATAGACCTC
Source organism: Apium graveolens (assembly GCF_009905375.1). Taxonomy (NCBI): domain Eukaryota; kingdom Viridiplantae; phylum Streptophyta; class Magnoliopsida; order Apiales; family Apiaceae; genus Apium; species Apium graveolens. The sequence goes on along the minus strand of NC_133655.1, from coordinate 103,361,391 downwards.
TTCTTCCAATTCTCCATTAAGAAAAACACTTTTCACATCCATTTGAAAGACTTTAAACTTTTTGTGAGCATCATAAGCCAAAAAGATTCTTATGGCTTCTAATCTAGCAACTGGTGCAAATGTTTCATCATAATCAATACCCTCCTGCTGAGAGTAGCCTTTAGCAACCAGCCTTGCTTTATTCCTTGTAATTATGCCATCACTTTTAGTTTTATTTCTGAACACCCATTTTAAGCCAACAATGGATCTGTTATTTGGTCTTGGCACTAGGGTCTATAATTTATTTCTTTCAAATTCATTTAACTCTTCCTGCATTGTTTGCACCCAATCAGCATCTTGAAGAGCTTCTTCCACTTTCTTTGGTTCATTCTGAGATAGAAAAGAATGATAGAGACATTCATTTGATGTTGCAGTTCTAGTTCTGACACCTGCTTCGAGATCTCCAATTATTAAGTCAGATGTATGTGATTTGGTCCACTTCCTTGCAGATTTAAGTTGACTTATAAAACTGGATCCTCCCCCATGATCCATGTTGTCTCCATTAGCATTTTCTGATGCTCCCCCTGTAGTTATGCTCTTTGAGACTTCAGAATTTGACTTGGATCCTTCAAAATTTGAAGTATCAGAGTTTCCAGAATTATTAGAATTTGGCTCATCGGAACTAGATGAATCAGAACTTGAAAAGCCAGTGACAGGTTCTGATGCTTCTTGAGAGTCTTGAGATGTGGTAGGATTTCCAGCTTGCTCCCCCTGGACAGGTGCATTTTCCTTTGGAGTTGTTACCACAGTTTCAATGACATCAGAACTTAACCCGTCAGAACTTACAGGATCAGATTTTAAGTCATCAGAATTTACAGAATCAGAATTTAAGTCTTCATTTTCAAATCTCAGCTGATCATGATCATTGAAATCTTCAAGTCCGATAATCTTCTTATCATCAAAAGATACATTGATAGATTCCATGACAACCCTTGTTCTTAAATTGTAGACTCTGAAGGCTTTTGTGGAAAGTGGATATCTAACAAAAATTCCTTCATCAGCTTTTAGATCAAATTTTGACAGCTGTTCAGGATGAGTCTTAAGAACAAAACACTTGCAACCAAATACATGAAAGTATTTCAGATTTGGCTTCTTTTTCTTCACCATCTCATATGGTGTTTTTCCATGCTGGTTTATGAGTGTAGCATTCTGTATAAAACAAGCAGTCTGCACAGCTTCAGCCCAAAAGTTGGTTGGCAGCTTTGCTTCATCAAGCATAGTTCGTGCAGCTTCAATGAGAGTCCTATTCTTTCTTTCTACAACTCCATTTTGTTGTGGAGTTCCAGGTGCAGAAAATTCATGTTTGATTCCATGCTCTTTGCATAACTCTTCCATGATTGAATTCTTGAACTCAGTGCCATTATCACTTCTTATAATTTTAACAGAATCTTTGACCAACTTATCTAGCTGTCTGACATGATCAGGTAGAGTAGATATAGTTTCATTCTTCTTGTGCAAGAAGTACACCCAAGTGTACCTTATGAACTCATCCACTATAACCATAGCATATTTCTTCTTTGCAATAGACATGACATTGACTGGACCAAATAGATCAACATGCAATAGGTGATAAGGCTCAAGAATTAATGACTCAGTTTTTCTATTGAAAGAAGATTTTCTTTATTTTACCTTTTGACATGAATCACAAAGACATCAGGTGCAAATACTGATTTTGGCAGTCCTCTCATAAGATCTTTCTTTACAAGCTCATTCATGCTGTTGAAATTTAAATGAGAGAGTCTTTTGTGCCAATTCCAGCTTTCTTCAATTGATGCTATACTCAACAGACAGATTGCAGAACCATCAGTACTTGTTGAAAGTCTGGCTTCATAAATATTACCATGCCTGTAACCTTTCAGAACCACTTTGCCTGTAGAATTGCTTACAACTTCACAGTGTTCTTCAAAGAAATTCACATGAGACAAGAGCTACTGTTTCAATGATGACATTCCCAAGATTAATATTGCCATATCCCAAAGTTTTTCCCATGTTGCCATCTCCATAAGAAACTCCTGGGCCAGCTTTCTCCACAAAGTCTGAGAGCAGGGCTTTATTTCCAGTCATATGTCTAGAACATCCACTATTCAGTACTAGGATGTTTTTCCTGTTGCCCTGCAATCACAAAGACCACTAATGGTTAGTTTTAAGGACCCAGACTTGCTTGGATCCTTTGGCCTTTTTAAGTTTGTTAGCATTTGCAACGGATTTAATATCAGAGTTTATGCTAACATGTTATTTATTAGAACTTAAATCAGACTTTGCATCAGACTTTATACTAGAAGAAATTAAAGTAACTTTCTTCAAAGAAGGTTTTATTTGATAATAATCATAGTACAAACTATGATATTCCTTACAAGTATAAATGGAATGCCATAAAATACCACAATAAAAACAAGGATTTTGTGGCTTAAACCTAACAGACTGACTCTTAACTCCTGACTTAGGAGGTAAAGAGTTTATATTCTTATTCTTCCTGCAAAGAGAAGCAAGATGGTTAGAGTTTTCACAGTTATAACATTTCTTTCTACGAGCATTAGGAACAGGCATATAATTATTGCTTTTATTCACACCTTCCTTTCCATTCCTATTTTCCTAGCTGCCTTCACCTTGTTGACATTCCTTATTTCTTTCAGCTTATGCTTAAGCTGCTTCTTAGTCATTTAGCCTATGTTAACTTCAGCTGGTTTATTATGTTCTAATTTGTCAGAAATTGACTTTTCCTTAACTTCTGTCACAGAATCTTTCATCTTTTCAGAATCAGACTTTACAATTTTAGCTACAAACTTAATAGGATTTACCTTAGGCTTAGCAGTCTGTTTAACAATAATTGGCTTAATTTGTTCAGTTCTTTTTTCACTTTTATCATCTCCATAACCTAAGCCCTCTTTCCAGTTTCCATTACTTCATAAGTTCTGAGTTGTTCAGCCAGAGTTAGTCCAAGTCCTGATAATCTCTCTTTCCTTTCTAACTCATTTTTTAGAGATTGATTCAATTTTAGCAATTCATCTCTAACATAAAAAGCATCATCTCTTTCTTTCTGAGTTTGATGGAACATAACTAACACTTTTTCCAAATAGTCATTCCTTTTCTTATAAGCAAGATTTTCAGAAGTTAATCTTTCATATGTTAAAGTTTGATCTTTGTAACTAATAAACATGGTTTTAAGATATAATCTCAACTCAGTAATATCATCAGTATGAAAAGCATAAGTTGTTTGAGGTACCTTCAATTCAGCGGTTTCAGGGCTGCCATCAGCATTTTCCATTAAAGCATAATTCACCTCATCTTCAGAATCTGAAGAGTCTGTCCAGCTTTTCTTCTTTGTGACAAGTGCCTTGCCTTTTTCACTCTTTCCTTTCTTACAGTCAGGAGATATGTGGCCTCTTTCACCATAATTATAGCATTTGATATTTCAGTTGTCTCCGTCAGACTTTACACTTTTGCCTTCATACTTTCTGAACCCTTTCTTATCAGAACTTTCACCTTTCTTGGAAAACTTCTTTCCCCTTCTGAATCCTTTAGGCTATCTTTGTGATACCCTTCACCATAAGAGCACACAATTTCATCATCTCTTCATCAGCATCTATTTCATGTAAATTTTCAGTTTCTAAATCATCATCATCAGAACTTGATGATTCTAAATCAGGCTTTATGATGAGAGCCTTTCCTTTGCCTTTCTTTGAGACAACCACCTTGGGGGATTCCTCCTCAGCTTTAAAAGCAACTGTCCTTGACTTTCTCCCATGTCTCTTGCTCGTTTGATCCATCTCAAGTTCATAAGTCTTGAGCATATCATAAATTTCATCAAGATTAGTTTCATCAAGAGCATAGTTGTCTCTTATAGTTGTAGACTTCAAATCCCAACTTTCAGGAAGAGGTAAGAGGAATTTTGTATTTGAATCTTCAAGATCATATTCCTTGTCTGAAGTAATTTACGGATGAGCGGAAGCGTGAAATAACAATTATTCCGTAAAAACCATATATGCACATATAGAAAAACGTATAAAAGGGAAAAACTGAGGAATCGAGATCATACCTCGTGAATCGAAGCTTTATAAAATTGGAGTGCTAGCAGTTGCTCCTCAGTGTGTGAAGCACTCTACCGATATCCACCATGAACGATCCTCTTCGATGAACCTTTTTTTTATAAAACTGAGCTTTTATAAAAATGGAGTTTTTGGGAGAGAGAGAGAGAGAGAGAGGAAGAAGATGGAGGCTAGGGTTTTCACAAAACCAAAATTGTGTGTCTCACTCAATGAGCCATCCATCTCATTCTATTTATAGGGCTCTCCTAGGGTTTTATAATATATCTTTATATATATTAACCCTCACATTTTATCTTCATAAAATGCTTTAATAATAATTAAAACTATTTTAGTCATTATTTCTTTTCTTAACTATTTAGAAAATAATTCTCTCTCTCATTATTTCATCAAAGAAAATATTCTTTTATGGTGTGACCCTGTAGGTTCAATATTATGCCGGTAGTAGAAATAAATAATAATAAACTTTTATTAATTATTTATATGAATACTAAAATTCACTAAATATAATTAACTGATTAATTATATTTATTCTACATCGTGAGTGATGCTTCTCAATATATCGCGACTATCCTGATAATATGAATTCACTGCTTAGAATACCAAGAACCTATTCAGTGAATAGTTACCGTACAATGAATTCCTTCTACCCTTATAATATCCCGAATAAATACAAGGCATGGATCTCGTGTCAAGCCTATCAAATTTAATCATATGATTTCTTATTCATAATGCAAAGTTCATATTAATGCAAATTAGAAACTCCTTTCTAATTTCATACACTCTGGCCAGAGATTCCAGAACTCGCATACTAATAATAACATAGGATATTCTCTTCCTATACTGGAAGGGGTAGATCCTCTATTGACGTTAACTATCTCTATACACAAATCCCTATGCCCAGAATAGACCTAATGGATGTCCTTGAGACTAAGGACTAAACCAAAGCACAGGTCATTATATATAAGATACCTTTAACGATCTCAAGTCTAAGGACACTTATACAACTATCACTCAGTGAATAACTATTGACACGTGAGTAATCTCCATTAGTTGTTCAACTTATCGAGTCATGTTCAGTGAACTTATTTCCTAATAAGCACCTACATACTAGCTATAGTGCCACCACACAAATGCCTATGAGAACAGACATCCTCCTGAAGGGAGCAAGCATAGTATGTACCAATCTTTGCGGATTATTAATTACCAGTTAGTAATCCTATGACCAGGAACTATTTAAGTTTAGAGTTATCATCTTTTAGGTCTCACTATTATGATCTCATCATAATCCATAAAAAGCTTTACTCTAAACTATGGTATATCTTATTTAAACACTTAAATAGATAGAGCCCATAATAAAAACAAAACAAGTATTTTATTAATATCAATGAAATCAAAACAGATTACATAAAAGTTATTCCTAAATCCTCATACGTGATTGGACTTAGGACATATCTCTTTCAATCTCCCACTTGTACTAAAGCCAGTCACTCTGGTATCTAATACCCATCTTGTCTTTATGACGATCAAAGTGTCTTTTAGAAAGTGGCTTTGTGAGTGGGTCTGCTATGTTGTTATGTGTGTCAACTCTCTTTCAATACAATACAAGAAATGTTACCGCGCTCCCACTAACCCTTTTGTAGACACATGGTTCATCTACGTTTTTGATAAAACCAAACTCTTTGATTGTCTCATCAAAACGGATGTTCCATCTACGAGAAGCTTGCTTTAAACCACATATGGTTCGCAGTAGCTTACACACTAGGTTTTCATTTCCCTTGGAAAGAAAACCATCTGGCCATTTTCCAGATCTCATAGTCGTAGTAAGCAGCAATCGCAAGCAAAATCCGAACTGATTTTAACAGGGCTACAGGTAAAAGGTTTCATCAAAGTCAATCCATTGCCTTTGTTTGAATCCTTTTTCCACAAGCCTGGCTTTAAAAGTCTCCACCTGGCCATCTGCTCTAATCTTTCTTTTGTATACCGTATACATAGATCCCATTTCGGATTTCATGGCACTTTGCCATTTCTCTGAGTCAACACTACTCATAGCCTCATTATAGGTCACAGGGTTGTCATCATCAATGATTGACAACTCATTGTCATTCTCAATGATAAGGCCATAATACCTCTCAGGTTGGCGAGACACTCTCTCTGACCTACAAACGGGTTGTTCAGTCTGAACAGGTGTTTCCACTTGATTCGTAGTAGTTTGTGCTTCTTGAACTTCATCAAGTTCAATTTTGCTCCCACTGTTTCCTTCAAGGATAAACTGTTTTTCCAAGAATGTAACATGTCTGGAGACAAACACCCGATGATCGGTGCAAAAGTAATACCCCAAAATCTCTTTAGGATATCCCACAAAACTACATTTTACGGATCGAGATTCCAGCTTATCTGGGTCAACTTTCTTGACATAAGCTGGACATCCCCAAATCTTAACGTGTTTAAGACTCAGTTTCCTTTCTTTCCATATCTCATATAGAGTTTGAGGAACAGATTTGGAAGGCACCTTATTCAGTAAATATGATGAGGTTTCCAATGCATAACCCCATAAGAATACTGGAAGATTCGCATAGCTCATCATGGACCGAACCATGTCTAACAAAGTTCGATTTCTCCTTTCAGATACCAATCTGGAGGAGTCCACTGGGAGACTATAACCTTTTCTTTGAGATAATCCAGAAACTCTCCATTCAAGTATTCACCACCTCGATCTGATCGAAGAGTTATAATACCATTTTTGGTTTGTTTCTCCACTTCATACTTATACACTTTGAACTTTTCAAAGGCATCAGACTTGTATTTCATCAAACACATATCTGAATCTAGATCTATCATCTATGAAAGTAATAAAGTATGAAAATCCACCCATGGCTTGCGTAGACATTGGTCCACATACATCTGTGTGGACCAATCCTAGCAAATCTGCAGCCCTCTCTCCATGTCCACTAAATAGAGATTTGGTCATTTTACCCAATAGACAAGACTCGCATGTAGGATATGATTCAAAATCAAAAGGGGTCAAGTAACCCTTCCTTATGCAATGTCTGCAGTCTATTTTCACTAATATGACCAAGTCTACAGTGCCAAAAGAAAGTGAGATTTTCATCATCCCTTTTCTTTTATTAGTTTGTTCAATCTGAAGTAAATTATGTCACATACATACGGACCATTATTTAAAATACCACGTCAATAAAGAATATTATCTCTAAGGATAGAAAATTCATTATTCTTAATAATAAAATGAAAAACCATCCAAATCCAACATAGGAATTGAAACAATATTCCTTACAATCGAGGAAACAAAATAACAATTATTCAAAATAATAGTCTTGCACGTAGGCATATGTAAACTAAATGAATCTACAGATATGGCCGCAACCCTTGCTCCATTGCCCATACGTAGAATCACCTCATCTTTTTCAAGATTCCTACTTCCCTTTAGTCCTTGCAACGAATTGCAAATATGAGAACCACAGGCAGTATCTAATACCCAAGTAGAAATTTGACCTAGTGACATATTAACTTCGATCATGAACATGCCTGAATCAGAAGCGGTAGTCTTACTACCCTTTCTCTTCTTCAATTCTGCAAGGTAAACTTTGCAGTTTCTCTTCCAGTGCCCTAACTTGTTACAGTGAAAGCATACAGCTAAATTAGGATCAGTCAACTTGTGAGCATCTAGTATGCTCCTGAGTGATAGTGCAGAAGACATAATATAGTAAATCTGTAAATGATAAACACATAACAACACTTAGCAAATATTCAATTTCATTTCAAAACACTATATGAATCGGGTCTTTATTCATAAGTGGCTCCCACTAGTTTATCTAATTTTTTTCAACCCCCTACGTGAAAAATTAAACATTCATAATGCTAATGGGAATAGGGATCCTACATTCCATCACACAACCTCGGCTGTGGCACGAACCGCCATGTAATGTTCAATAGGCAGACAACTCTTGTCAATTACATCTTATGTTATTCCCTAATCAAACTTTAGCCTCTTGAATACTTGAGTCATGGCTGTGGCACGACAAACTCAATATTCTAAGTCAAGTCTAACCCAACATTCCGTACAATTGAATCAGTCTCCAACGGCCCACGGCTGTGGCACGTACCGACCTTTAGATTCTAATTCAATGTACACATCTCTATGTAATAGACAAGTATTTCTTATTTCGAAATCAAAGCCCTCGGCTGTAGCACGAACCGACAATGATTTAAAAATAAGAACTACTTTCTATCATGTTGGAAGGCTATGACCGACACAAGCCCGTTATATCATTGGCCAATTACTACTTGATATTATTTAATTTTAGAGGGATTATATTATGTTACAATCATAATCATATTATAAAGAGATTCTTCCTTTTAAATTAAATATTTCAAATCAATAATCGATAATCAGATGATTCCCAGATCGGGTGGAGCATTGTCAAGAGGCGTCACTTAATAACCCTTTCTTATAGATAGAAATTTGTTGTTGACAGAATCATCCTTTCTCTCAAAATTGAAAATTCATATTTAATTACGTGTTTCATAAACACAAGAATCTCATGATTGTATTCATAATATTATTGTCAAGGCAAGAAATGATTCATATTCCAGATTTTCTAGAGCACGCCTTATATTGATTTAAGTTTACCTAAATCTATCATCGCATGGTAAACACAGGCATATATCTCATATATAAAAATAAATAAACAAGTAAGCATGCAAGTAATATCATGTCACACATTGATATAATGATGTATGGATTTATTATAGCATTTAAAAGCAATTAAAATAATTAAAACATGCTTTAAAACACTTTCGGGAATATAAACAGTTCAAAACTTTTATATAAAAAATATTTGACCACTCCATTAGATCCGTCTCGGAAAAACGAATCCAACGATATATTGCACTCCCAAAATGGAGTTACGAAACTCCCAAAAATCAAATTTTAAAAAGACAGATGGGCTGTAACGCATTACAGTAATGCGTTACAAGGTCTATAACGCATTCACGTAATTCGTTACAACACTGTTGAGCCATTTACGTGTCTAACGCATTCCGTAAATGCGCAACAGTGTGTAACGCATTCACGGAATGCGCAACACACACCCCCACCCCGCGTGCGCTGCACGCGCCTGCAGCAGCCGATAGCAGGTTTCTTTTTTTTTTTTTGTTTACTCCTTCTCCTGCGACCTGTCTGCTTCCAGCCGTTTACTATTTGCTGTTGTTACAAACAAAAAGGTAACCCTCTTTTTCTTTTACTCCCTTCCTTAATAACTCTTTATTAATTTATTATTTTAATTTTATTATTAATAAATTAATTAACATTTAATTAATAAATTAATATAAATCAAAATAATATGATTTCTCAAATCAGGGAGTAGCGGAAAAATACCAAATCAGCCATGGGTCCTTGTGCAAATTTTAATCATAATTATTCACATGCATAATTATTTCATGAATTTTAATTAAAACAATTTTTAAAAAAAATCATAACAAATAATCTACACATCACAAAATTATGAAAAAATACTTAGATGATCTACAACACTTGTAGAACCCAGATCAGTAGTCAAAATCTCATGCAAAAATTATTTCGAATTAATTCATAAATAAATCCAAATAAACTTGCAAAAATCATAATAAATCCATACATGCATAAAAAAATCTGAAATTTTTTATATGAATCTCTATATGCAGAAACTAGCTCTGATGCCAATGAAGTAATTTACGGATGAGCGGAAGCGTGAAATAACAATTATTCCGTAAAAACCATATATGCACATATAGAAAAACGTATAAAAGGGAAAAATTGAGGAATCGAGATCATACCTCGTGAATCGAAGCTTTATAAAATTGGAGTGCTAGCAGTTGCTCCTCAGTGTGTGAAGCACTCTACCGGTATCCACCAAGAATGATCCTCTTCGATGAACCTTTTTTTTATAAAACTGAGTTTTTATAAAAATGGAGTTTTTGGGGGAGAGAGACAGAGGAAGAAGATGGAGGCTAGGGTTTTCACAAAACCAAAATTGTGTGTCTCACTCAATGAGCCATCCATCTCATTTTATTTATAGGACTCTCCTAGGGTTTTATAATATATCTTTATATATATTAACCCTCACATTTTATCTTTATAAAATGCTTTAATAATAATTAAAATTATTTTAATCATTATTTCTTTTCTTAACTATTTAGAAAATAATTCGCTCTCTCATTATTTCATCAAAGAAAATATTCTTTTATGGTGTGACCCTGTAGGTTCAATATTATGCCGGTAGTAGAAATAAATAATAATAAACTTTTATTAATTATTTACATGAATACTAAAATTCACTAAATATAATTAACTGATTAATTATATTTATTCTACATCGTGAGTGATGCTTCTCAACATATCGCGACTATCCTGATAATATGAATTCACTGCTTAGAATACCAAGAACCTATTCAGTGAATAGTTACCGTACAATGAATTCCTTCTACCCTTATAATATCTCGAATAAATACAAGGCATGGATCTCGTGTCAAGCCTATCAAATTTAATCATATGATTTCTTATTCATAATGCAAAGTTCATATTAATGCAAATTAGAAACTCCTTTCTAATTTCATACACTCTGGCCAGAGATTCCAGAACTCGCATACTAATAATAATATAGGATATTCTCTTCCTATACTGGAAGGGGTAGATCCTCTATTGACGTTAACTATCTCTATACACAAATCCCTATGCCCAGAATAGACCTAATGGATGTCCTTGAGACTAAGGACTAAACCAAAGCACAGTTCATTATATATAAGATACCTTTAACGATCTCAAGTCTAAGGACACTTGTACAACTATCACTCAGTGAATAACTATTGACACGTGAGTAATCTCCATTAGTTGTTCAACTTATCGAGTCATGTTCAGTGAACTTATTCCCTAATAAGCACCTACATACTAGCTATAGTGTCACCACACAAATGCCTATGAGAACAGACATCCTCCTGAAGGGAGCAAGCATAGTATGTACCAATCTTTGCGGATTATTAATTACCAGTTAGTAATCCTATGACCAGGAACTATTTAAGTTTAGAGTTATCATCTTTTAGGTCTCACTATTATGATTTCATCATAATCCATAAAAATCTTTACTCTAAACTATGGTATATCTTATTTAAACACTTAAATAGATAGAGCCCGTAATAAAAACAAAACAAGTCTTTTATTAATATCAATGAAATCAAAACAGATTACATAAAAGTTATTCCTAAATCCTCATACGTGATTGGACTTAGGACATATCTCTTTCATTGTCCACCAGTGACAGATCATTCAAGAGTTTGACAAACCTGTCATATAAGTCAGTTAATGACTCATCAGCTTTTGAGTCAAAGTGCTCATACTCTTGAGTGAGTATAGTCTTCCTATTCTTCTTGATTGCATCAGTTCCCTGGCATCTTGTCTTTAAAGCATCCCATATCTCCTTCACAGTCTTGCAATGAATTACCCTGTTTGACATGAATTTATCAATGGCACTATGCAGAAAATGCCTTACCTTTGCATCATTGGCAATGGATGAGATATCTTCAGCTGTATTCTCACTTTTCTCCTTTGGTATGGTCTTTGTTGTCCCCTATTCTTCTTGATTGCATCAGTTCCCTGGCATCTTGTCTCCAAAGCATCCCATATCTCCTTCACAGTCTTGCAATGAATTACCCTGTTTGACATGACTTTATCAATGGCACTATGCAGAAAATGCCTTACCTTTGCATCATTGGCAATGGATGAGATATCTTCAGCTGTATGCTCACTTTTCTCCTTTGGTATGGTCTTTGCTGGCTGATCTGCAACTACAACAGAGAGCTTCGTTGGCTTATGTGGCCCTTCATTAATTCTATCAAGGTATTCTGGATCTGTAGCTTCCAAAAACATAGTCATCTTCACTTTCCATATGGGATACTCAGAAGGTCTCCGTATGGGAACCCTAATATTCTCATATCAACTGTGGGTTTGAGTCTTTTGAGTTTCTTCAGTTGTAGTGGGCTTGGTTGGAGTTTGTTCTTCTTCAGACATGATTGTTTGGATCTTTACTATATGTGTGTTTACAAATAAGCTCTGATACCAATTGTTAGGTCACACAACACTGTAGAAGGGGGTTGAATACAGTGTTTAATACAATCAAATCAATTTCGAACACAAGTAACAGTAAACAGATATATTCAATATAATAAACTCTGTTATAATGGAACTGTTCTCTCTCAGTGATGAACAAATATCACTAAGAGCTGCTAGCTTACAATGTATGATCTTCTCGATAATGATAACACATATAGTGTAAACCTATGTCTGTGTTTATATAGTACACAGTTATAAGATAACTTCTAATTGATATGGAATATAATTCTGTCTCCTAAAATATATCAATCAGATATCTTATACGGTCTTCTTATCTTCTAACTTTTTCCATGTATATCTTCTTTTGTTTTAGTCTCGATCTTCTATCCTGTAAATCAGCTTCCTTCCTTAACTGTAAGTCCTCCCGCACTTAAGTTCTGACATAACGTTAAGTTCTGATATGACCTTAAGTTCTGACTTCCAGTAAGTACTGATTCCAGTAAGTACTGATATTTCCTGTTTGTTAAGATCTAAAAACTAAACATGAAACATATTAGACATGACATCTCAAATATATCTAATAATATTATTTTATTTTTGCTAATCGAATTTAATTTTGATTTTAATTCTATTTTACCATGGATAAGTTTTAATTTTTTTTAGCCCTGATGAATTGTATAAATTATTTTCTTTTAGTCTGATGCTATTTTTTTGATCGACGAATTACCAATTCAATAATATAATTTTTAACTGAATCGATAGTAGTTGTTATTTTATTTTAGCCCAAAATCCATTACACCGACTATATTTAACTTATTATACGTAATTTATTTTAAATTTATTTTAACCTTGACTAATAGTATAATTTTATTTTAGTCAAGATGAATCGTGTATATTATTTATTACACAGACTAACGAATTATCTCTATTTAAGTTTTGAATAAAGTATCATGAATAACATAGATGCAAAAGTAATCCCGTCTATTTTATAAACTCAAATACTGTATAAACCCAAATATGGTGTCGACTAACCGACTACTAAATTTTTAATAATTCGGCGTGTAACGCACATATGTTTTGTTTTTATTTAACCGATGTTTATTATTTTGAAATAGTTATAAAAATTAAATTAAAGGTCAAACAAACAAAAAATACTGAGTTTCGCTTGATTTTATTTTGGCTCTATCTTGAGTTCTAAAAATCAGAATTTGACGATTTTATAGCACACGTGAATGTCAAGAATTAATGTTTAATTTAGTGATGGTTTAAAAATTTTGTCCAGAAAAAATTATCCAGAATTTGAAGGAAAAAAATTACGAATTTTGCATTATAATTCTCTTCGGTTTTGAATAGCTACTTTTTTTTTGTTTAAATCATTTAGAGGGTAGGGCATTTTATTCAATTTATAATATCAACTTATTGTTGGTTATAAAATATTCCTTTATTTTAAATTCAACTCCTATGATCAGTTTATTTAAAGATCTAACGGTACATATTAAATTGATAGTACATTAATCATAACTATTAAAAATTTGAATAAGATCCCCTTATACATATTATATTAGAATATAATATATAATAGTTACCATAAAATAAGAAATAAAATATTGAACGTTAGAAATAAATTAATTAACAACTTCTTTCCAAATTTTGTGAAAAGCCAAAATTAATGCAAAAGATGGGATTAATATCAAATTATTATAATACATATAAAGTTAATTTAAATTATAAATAGGTTAGAATATATAATGAACACAAAGAGATTTCCAAGAGACTAGCATTTTCAAGAGACCAGTTAGATAACTACTCAAATTTTAAATATAAGGAATTTGACATAAATTTCACTCCAAAAGACTAGCTAATTATTTATTAAAAATTGGGAAATTTTTAATAATATCATCTTATAATTGGCTTTTCTTGATGATACACAAAAAAGTTTCGACTTCCAGACGGTACCATCATATTATTGACCGTTTCCGAGAAATACCATTTTTGTCAACAAACGTTGGTCAAACATTAAATTATTAAGAAATGACCATATAAATAATTGAAATTGAAAAATAATTACAACCGTATGACATTAACACTATTGCAATATTATAATAAAAATAATCAGTTTAAGATAAAAGCTATTCATAAACATTAACAACCATATTGAATGTTTATGATTACCGTTTATGAACAAATACTCATTGTGATAAAAAGGTACATGAGACCACGTAATATCCCGTTATTTTAAAAAATAGTATAATAATATTATAATAAAAAGAATTAAAATTTGTTAAATATCAAGATATTGAAATTAGATTATAATGAGCTTAGAATCTGGATCGGCTTTAAAAAATGGATACTAGTGAGCTTAGAGTTGGGATTTTATAATATTATATATGATATTCTTATTTTTCGTCTTTATTATTAAAATTTGTAAGAGTTCCCGTTTTTATTATTAAAAAATGTCATTTAAAGGATCCAAAAGGACAAATATATATGGGAAAAATTTAGTAGCTGCCATTTTTTGTTAAGTTAAAAAAATGTTATATTTGATGTAACTGTGATAAGTAATTATAAGTAATTGAACATTAACAACCGTAAGAGAATGTTGTTAATGTCATGTGCTTGTAATTATTTTTCAATTTCGATTATTTTTATGGTCATTTCTTAGTGACTTAACGTTTGACCAACGTTTGTTGACATAAATGGTATTTTTCGGAAAAAGTCAATAATAAGATGGTACCGTCTAGAAGTCGAAATTTTTTTGCGTACTATTGAGAAAGTCAATTATAAGATGGTACCATTGAAAATTTCCCTTAAACATTTGGCATACTTTTTTCTACTTTACCTTATTTTTAATATCATTGAAATTATCTTACTTTATAATGTTTTTAAATTCAATACATAAAAGTTATT
This sequence comes from Apium graveolens, assembly GCF_009905375.1. Lineage (NCBI taxonomy): Eukaryota > Viridiplantae > Streptophyta > Magnoliopsida > Apiales > Apiaceae > Apium > Apium graveolens. The sequence continues at coordinate 103,346,298 of NC_133655.1, read as the reverse complement.
TTAGGCCCATTTGTTGGGCCGTCCCTCAATGTTTGTGAATGAACCCAGATATGACTGTATCTTTCGTTCAGTTGATTTGTTTGAAATTTTTGAAGACATGAGAGTTAATCCTCTGTGTAAAAAATTTTATTCGAATGGGTCATGCTACCCTCCCTTTTATTCATCTTTTATTTTGTTTTTGTGTTTTTTGCTTAGCGTTGTTTTCTTTTTTTGTTTTTTGCTAAGCGTTGTTTTCTTTTTTTGTTTTTGATATTTTATTATTAACTATTATCATTATGGAATTCATCTTTTATATCATTTTCACTAACATTTAAATGAATAATACAATAAACAAGTTATTTGGTTAATTTAATAATTTTATAAGAATATTTATAATTTATGTATTCATATTTAATATCTATCTATACCATATTATAATAGACGAAAAAGTTTGGGAGCCGGCCGTGCGATAATTGCTTAATTTACTTAACTACCATTAATTTATTTATTTTATTTATTACTTAATTATCCTAACATAATTAATATACAAACCAATTAACTTTTTCAAGTTAAACACATTACCCTTTTTATTTTATCCAACTAAATCACTTTTTTATAAAAAAAGTTCCGAGCAATTTTGTTTTCTAAAATATTATATTTACATATAACTCACCAATTAATTTTACTAAAATACATTAGTACCCTTTTTTATTTTAAACATGTTTTAATCCTAATAAGTTTACAAACTAATTAACTTTTTAACTAAAATATATAATCTTTATTTAAATATTTAGTACATGATGTAGGCAACCAAAATGGGTTGATCCATCCGAATTCTCGGATCCTAGCGACATTTGATTCAATATCCAAATCTGTCGCAAGTCAATAAGTAAACATGTAACGACGGAACCCGCTCAAAACAAAAAGCAAGTGAAATGCTGCCTCCCCAACTCAGCTTACCAGTATCCACTCTGTTTTTCCATGCAACACCTGCGCTTGTGGGCAAGGGAGGTCCTGAGTCAGGAATGCACAAAAGGCCCACCGGACCGGGTTTTGACCGGGCCTTAAAAAATCCGGGTTTTGACCGGGCCGGGCCGGGCTTTCCGAAAATGTCAGAACCCGTTTGGGCTCTCGAGGCGGGCCTAACCGGGCTTTTTTTCCGGCCGGATTGGATCGGGCCGGGTTTTTTCTAATTTAAATCTGATCGAGTATTATTAGAGATTCCGAAGAATACATATGTTAGCAACTAGATTATCATAAAAATGTATTAGTTTACATGAAATATTTTATTAAAACATTACTTCGTTAAAAACATTTAAGTTCGGCAAAAAATAAACATGTTTATAGAACAATATATTTATCATTGTTATGATAATAATGATATACAAATATATATAGTGTATTTATTATATCTTATTTCATTATTTATGCAACGAAGTATATAAATAATATTATTAATCACAAATATGTAAATATATATGTGTTTAAAGTATTATTTATATTTATAGTAAATCTGAATTTATAAATATATAAGAAAATATATTAGAATAATCAGATTATAACCGGATTTTTTCGGGCTTTTAGTCGGGCCGGGCTGAAACCCGGGCTTTTAGCCGGGTCGGGCCGGGCTTTGCCTAAAAATATAAGGTCCGTCGAGGCCCGAAGCCCGGGTCGGGTTTTGACCGGGCCGGACTTGATCGGGCCGGGGATGACCGGGTTTTAACCGGATCGGGCCGGACCAGATTTTCGGGCCCAGGTTTTTTGTGCGTCTCTAGTCCTGACTCATTGCAGGCACCGGGTCCATTGGGATCGGGGGCCCTAAATTTTGTATAATGGGTGTTTCTGTATGTATTAAAGTTTCTTAAAAATCAGTGATAATTTGTGGTGCAAGTGATGATTGTTCATGGACTTGTAAGAAGAAAGAATGAAAGATACTGTTGTGCGTTTCAGTTAACCAAGTGTTTAAGATGATATCATATTACACTGAAAGTCTTCTGTATTTTAAAATTTGAAAATTGTAGCATTTGGTAAATCTAGGGCTGTAAACGAACCGAGTCGAGTCGAGTTTTTCTTTAACGAGTTCGAGTTCGAGTTTTTTCTTAACGAGTCGAGTCGAGTTCGAAAAGTTTAACGATCAGATTTTCATGTTCGAACTCGAGTTCGTTAATAACCGAGTCGAGTTCGAGTTGTTCACGAACTTTTCGAGTCGAGTCGAATTCGAGTCGAGTTCGAGTTGGTCATTAATTTTTTAATTTTTTGGTCTTTTTACACAATTAGAGTCCAAATAAGGCCCAACCCAAATAAAATAAAATTGAAGTCCAATCCAATTAGGAAGATACAGGTAGAGAATAGAGTATGCTCATGTATATATTAAGATTTTTTTTTATGCATATTGTTTATCGAGTCGAGTTCGAATCGAGTTTAACGAGTCGAGTTGATCTCGAGTCAATCTCGAGTCGAGTTCGAGTCGACCACTTGTAAAACTCGGATCGACTCGGTTTAGCTAAACGAGCATATTTTCTTGTTCGAACTCGAGCTCGATTACTTAACGAGTCGAGTTGAGTTAAACGAGTCGAGTCGAGTCGAGTCGAGTCGAGCCTAACGATCAGCTCGATTCGTTTACAGCCCTAGTAAATCTGAATTAACAGCACCACTCTCTCCCTCTAATTATGTTCAGAAAAAAGGGCGAGAGATAAGCCGAAATGACAGTGTTATTATTCAAGGCAAATCGAACCGCGGAAATTACAGCATATGCTTAACAATAACTTGCTGTAGACCCGGATCCATTATTCAAATTCAATATGAGAGATGATCAATCTTTGATTAAAAGTTAGACTTAATTGTATTTTGCAACCATCACCTTTCATTTAAAATTAAAACAGTATATATACTTCGTAAAATATAGTTTATAACTCTTTAACTTTCAATATCAACTACAGCATGCATCCCTTGCAGTTATAAAATTGAAATTGAATGTTAATATTAATAACTAAAATTTCAAATTAATTAAAATAAATTTCAAATTAATTAAAATATTTATTTTAATACATTTTTTACATGAAAAAAATTATAGCTAATTTCTATTAGTAATACTCTAAATTAATCATAATGCTAAATACTTAAAATATATTTATTAAGCAAAATATATATTTATATATATAATCATAAAGTTTCTAAATATATCTATATTTTAAAATTTTAAAAATTATACCAAGTAATAAAATAATTGACATTAATATTATTTTTATAATTTGAAATTTGAAATTTTAGTTTAATTTAAAAATAAAATAAAATTATTATTTAAATATTTTGCTGAATTTCAATTTTACCCTTCACAATATAAATATTTTTAACAAAATGGTTAAAGGGATACATATTGTATTTGATGTCTAAAGTTAGGGGTTGCAAACTGTATTTTTGAAAGTAAGTATATAGTTTTGTTATTTAATGAAAGGTAGGGGTTGCAAACTGCAATAAACTCTAAAAGTTAATATTATAGCTTTCTTGATAGGGTGCCACGACAAAGCCTTAATTTAGGGTGCCACGACAAATATATCGTTGCATATAGATATTTGAGAAAAAATTTGGGTGCAGGTAAAATGATGCCCAAAGCTGGAAACTTCATTCAGACAGTTGTTCTAAATGATTTTTCACATACTTAAAATCTAGCTCATAAGGTTTACATCATTCTTCGAACACTACGTTCAGTAACCAACTTTGCAAGTACTCCGGGAACAACTGGTTAATGTTGGACATTGGTATTGTTCAATGTCTTCTATCCTAGAAAAGGATATCTAAGAGTTCTGTATAGAGTCATAATCTACATAGCTCAACTTGGGCACCAAAATCTGGGAAAGCATCAATATACAAGAACAATGTGCAACAACCCACTTGGGTACCTGCAAGAAGAAATAACTCACCAAGTCATATCCTGATAAATTGGCACATGTTTTCTGCAAATTTTAAAAGCAATATTGCATCATATTTTCCCCCAACTCCTCTCTTTTCCAACACTACTTCATTTCTTATGTTATACTGGGCATTAATATTTATTTAGTAATAGAAACGATGTGGGAAGGACTACCTGACTTAAGCTACAATTGGTTCCTCCTGAGTGCTGATATCATCAACAAACTGCACTTTTGGTTCCAAATCTATAAACTGATTGGATTGGCTTGCTAAATGCGATATGCTAACCCTACCCTCCCGCTTAATATAGTCAGCAACAGCTTTCATTTCGTCCAGAGAAATGTAAATGTATTTCCCTCTATCATCCATAACACCAGATAATCGCCCTAATCCAGAAACATAAAAATTAGATCTTGTTAGGCAAAGCATTCATCAGACAGTCTGGAAAGGGATAGTTCAGTGAACAGTAGTATCATACCCATATCTTCCAGTGAGGTAATTCGGTTGATACATTCCTGCATTAACCAAATTGTTCACCATTTAAGTGCACATTTATAACGTATGATAATAAGAAAGCAGGAGAAGCTTTTCTTTCCCTACAAGTATCTAAAGCAAGAGACTTCTATTTTCTATCATAAAACATAGATAATAAGCTGTGTGGAACACCGCCTAACTATAAGCAGGAAAGGAGTTGACAAGAAAAAATAGGAAGGCTTAACGATAAATGAATCACCTCCTCTATATCATTATATATATAAATAAAGAGGCTGGGTGAGGAGGTAAGGTAAATAGTATAACATAAGAACCTGAGTTCGTAATTTAAACTCTGCAGCAAGATCTTCCAGTTGTACACATTTGTGTTTCTGCAATAAATTACATGATGGAAAGTCAGGCCAACAAGTACCTTTAGATTTCAAATTTTGTTGCCAATACACAACAAACACAAAGCACAGATTCAAGTATTATACTTCACTTCAGCTTGAGACTGTCTACGAGTGTCATAGTCAGAAATGCAGAATAAGTTTATTAACGAGAAAAAAATGGAAGAACAAAAAAAAATTCTTTAAAAAAAATTAACAAAAGAAGGTAAACATGTCCATCCAGCTTTTTTAAAAACCTAGTTAAAACTCCCGCGCACCTGTTCGTTGTCTCCTGTTGGATAGTATTTACATTGTAAATACTGGTAAGAACTGAATTAAAAGCTTATACTTAATTTTTCTTTCTGCAGAAATACTAATTTTTGCCATTGTTCAACACAGCTTTGAATTAAGTAATATAAAAGGTTCAGGCTGGAATCTAGTTGGATATTGTATCGTTGAGGTTGCTTAGTCTAGATGATATGACGGGAATAATTAACCAGAAGGTCAAAGTCTTGTACTAACTGAGAATAAACTCCAGGTCTACAGATGAGCTGATATACTGAGGTAGCATGTCTTTGGACGCGCAACATAAAGTGAAAGCATATACCATAATGCTTAGGAGCTTGGATTTTCTTAATAATGAAGTCTATATTGTACCTAGTAACAAGCATATAAATAAACTAGAAAAAAAACAAGCATACAAGTAGTGGTTACCAAAGAGAACATAGTCAAAGTGAATCAGAGTCACCTAGAAGTTAAATCTACCTTGATGTATTCAACGAAATCAAATAGTAACCCTTGGCTGGCATCTTGAACTTCATTCTCTGTAGTGCCTTCGGCATCAATTGAAAATTCTCCTTTCCACTTCTCAAATTCTAGTGCAGCAGCTTCCTCCTCCTTTTCCTGCCGAGCCTTGGCTTCTTCTTCCTGTATGGACAATAATAAACTTCGTTATGTAAAACTCAAAGACGATCGTTCAAGAAAATTCAATGCAGGAGCGAAAAATTAACCAACCATCCTACGTTCTTCTGCCTCTCGCTCCTCATCCTTCTTCCTCCTCATCTCCGCATACCAATCCTGTTTTGTTACCCTTGAGTCACGAGCTGCTTCCTCAGCCTTCAAAAAAAAAATGAAGTTGGGGGGGGGGGCGTAGATATATAAAAGTCAGCTAAATGTATAAAACATATCAAAAATCTATACTGATCTAAGTCGACACATTTAGCCCTAAAATGGTACACTTGAAAGCATTATATATACCGCTACAGAATGATATATAATTGTTAATTGTTAATAAATGAAAAAATGTATGATACATCATATTTACCCTATACCTGTCGTTGAGCTTCCCGCTCTTGCCGTTTCTTTTCTTTCTTCTTCGATGCTTTCCTATTATTATACTCCTCTTCACCAAGATCCTCATCAGTCCCATCACCATATTCTGTATCACAATTAACAAGAAAAATAATTCACATTACAGAAGTATTCCCCATTATATAAAGTATTGACTCAAGCATGCAAATAACTATTTCCTAATGCTATAGAGTCATATTGTTCAGACTTAATTAATTTCATCCTAGTCAAACGCATCTGGTAAAGAAAAGGAAATACAGAGGTAAGAATTTTGCTCATTACTATAATTTAATACAAGATCCAACAAAGAAATAGTAAAAAAATGGTCAGATGAGAAAAAAGAGAAATGATAAAAGACTACGAGTGAATTGAAATCAGAAATGCCAACTAAGAAAAAAGACTAGTACAATGACAAAATCTTTATGGGGACATCAAACCTTCAACTCACACACACACTCACAAACACAAAAAAAAATATAATAAATTAGTATCTGCAACGCACACACTCCTGCAAAACGGTTTAATTAAGACAAACTTTGCACACACGAAATGACAAATTCTCACAATAAATAACGTTTCATAGTGCAATGTCAATTAAATTCAAATAAAATCAAGGAAGTATTAAATAGATAACAACAGAAACAAAGAACCTTCAACACGTGACGTAGAAGCAGCTGCAGTTGTCCTTCTACGCATACGAGTACGAGCACCAGTTGGTCGCACAACAGCCTCCCTCGGCCTAACCTAAATTCATTTCAAAAACAACAAACCATTACACAACATTCTGGAATCACGATTCAAATCCACAACTCTCAACTACAATTCCTAATCACAGCCTATCAAACCTGAACTTGCTCTTCAGGCTCAACACGCGGAGAAGCCTGACGTCTTCTCCATACATAAAGCGGAATCAACGCCGCAACGAGAAGCATTGAGAGAATTGCTACGAACAAATCTTCCATTGTTTATAACTTCTGCTAAAATATTTACACACATAAATATATAAAGAGAGTAATTCAGTTCAAAAACAGAACAACAGAATCATATATTGATATCTAATCATTCAACAATTGATGAAAAATTTATAGCAGGAAATAAATAAACACGATTATTTGTAGAGTGAATAAATAAAAGCTTAAAAAAAGTGAAAGAGTGAGAAGGCGACGATCTTACTCTGATCTCCGTCTGATTTTGGGAACTCCGGCTTGGAAATGGACCCTAATTCGGCACTTCTAATTGACACTTTTATTTTATTTTTTTGACATATACAATTCAGTTAGAAATTTTTTAAAATAACTGAATTTAAAAAATATTTTTAATTTTTTCTAGAAAATTAATTCTGATGTAATATTTTCCAAAAAAATTACTTTCATCATTTTCTAGAAAATTATTATCGATAAATCTTATTTTGAAAATTATTTCTTCTTTTAAAATTTCATTTTTCATGAGCTTGTCTTTTTTCGAAAAAAAAGTACCTTTCTAAAATAAATCATAAATTATATAAAAATTAAAAAAATTATTCTTTCTATTATCGTAGATAACCCGCAGCCGCTACCCTTCAAATGCGCACTGAGTAGCCTGCAAATCACGTGAACCAAAATAAACCGCATTTAAGCGATATCCTCTCATAATCATAAATTATCCTCATGTGGGAGATCAAGAAAATAATTATCCCCTATTTAATTAAATGAGCCAACCTTTGCAGGCTAAAAAATAAATAATAATATTCTTTGATCGAACCAAACTCAAAAATCATAAAATAAAAATTTATTTGCAACATAAATATTAATTAATTTTTTCAATTTTTAAAAGAATTTTTTTATGATTATGATTATGATTCTCTTGCCGAGATTTCTTTTACAAATAATTAAAGTATGCATATGTTACAAATAAGCATTTGTTCTAACAATCTCGGCATGTGTAACATCCGATATTTTATAATTATTTTTAGTTGGATTATTTGATTTAATTATTTTTTAATGTCAATGTGTTGTAATTAAATTAGTTTGTGTAAGTTTATTTTTATATTTATAATCAGAATATTGTTTTAAGAGTATTAGTTTTAAAAAAATAGTAAGGTTTTATTAAAAAAGAGTGAGGGTTTTAATAAAAAAAAGGGAGAAAGAAGGAAGAGTTAGGGTTTGCTAAAAAAATAAGGGTTTGCGTTATTTTGATCGGAGAAGAGAGGAGAAAGGGAGAGAGAAAGAGAAAGAGAAAATAGATGGAGATTGAGATGAATATCAAGAACTTTTTGGAGGGTTTTGAATTTGGCGTTTGTGGAATTGGGGTTCTTGTGATTTGTGGTTCTGAAATCGTTATTAGCATTCTCGGTTACTAAGATCTCGAGGTACAGATATCTTTTTTGTATTCTTTATTTTCGTATTCGAATTCGTGTATGTATATTGCATATTCTGAATCTTGTTAAATTCGCATCCGATTCGTTGTTCATCGTATGATGGTGATTTTATTCTCGTTGGAAAGTGATAATACATATAGCTCCTGGAAGGACTACTCCTAGGCTCCTAACTCCATACAGCTCCTAGAAGGACTACTCCTAGGCTCCTAACTTCATATAGCTCATACTCCTAGGCTCCTAACTCCATATATCTCCTACTCCTAGGCTCCTAACTCCACGCAGCTCCTGTTAGGAGTAGTCCCGCACACTACCACTCATAACCAGCTCAGTCTTGGTAAATCCCGACACGTGAGACATTGGCCCAAGCACATGATGGGGACAACTGTAACACATCAATCATGGGAATAATCAGGGCACGTGTCAGAGGATCCTCAGAACATTCTTCGGCCAGTCCTGCACTGACACGTGTAAAGCATCCACTCCAGCCAGATGTCCTCCGCTCCCAGAACCAATGGCTACAATCTAAATGTACCAACCCCAAAATCATACCCTTGGGCTATAAATAGCCCAGGAAGGTGAGGTTTTGGGGTTAATCACTCTCTTACACTCATATACACACACAACCACCTTCATTCATATCTATCTTCATCTTTCCCAAAAGCGAGTTCTTACTCTCACACCGGAGGCGCCGCGGGACTCAAACCCCCCTTCCGGTGTTGTTTTGTAGGAACCCCGCCACAGCTACACCACTACAGCGACGAAGGATCCAGGAACGGAGTCGAAGGAGCGGCCCCGCCACCAGGAGTTATCATTTGGCGCTAGAAGGAGGGGTCGAACCTCCGCCTCTGGAGCTAATCAATTAAGAGCCGCAAAGTCTGGCAGCGACTTATTCCATGGCTGCCAGATTCATTAAGGAAACAGATGTGCTCCAGGCAATGAGGATGACCCGGAATGGGGGGTCCAGGAGTAAAATCACTGATGACCGACCAAAAGGGGGTTACCATCAGGACAAGAAGTTCAAGCAAAGCAACCAAAGCCAAGAAAAATAAACTACTCCAGTTTTTCAGAGACTTGGTCCTAAGCAGGAGTCAAACAGCGATCCAGGACCCGCGAAGCAGCCCCGGGAGCCAAAGCAGGAGCCGCACTGGACTCCTCTAAACATGACCCGGAAGGAAATCTTGAAAGAGGTAAAAGACAAACCTTTCTATTATCCTCCGAAACTAATGCAAACTCATCCGGAGAGAAGGCCTTACAGTAGGCAGTGTGACTATCATGAGACCCATGGCCACAAAACTGAGAACTGCTTATCACTCAAGTACTTCATTGAGGACCAAGTGAAGAAGGGAAACATGAACAAGTACTTAGTCCGGGACAACAACAGGGGGGAGCGCAGAAGAGAGGAAAGAATGTAGTCAGTGTAGTCCTAGGAGGCTCCCACTCCCCACCTCGGAGCCCGGACTTCGGCGAAGAAGTGCTCTCAATCCAGTCACTCCCAGACCTAGTGATATCTTTTAGCAGCAAGAACTACGAAAGAGTCAACCCACATCACAATGCAGCTTTGGTTGTCACTCTGGACATCTTTGATAATGAAGTATGGAGAATGCTCATAGACAATGGTTCATCAGTAAATATTCTCTTCAAGCACACAGTGGATCGAATGCAGTTAGGAAGCGTCCGCTCAAACGAGTGATGGGAGGACCCACTCTATGGGTTTGGACACAACTTAGTCCCGATCCAAGGAACTTTATATCTGCCAGTCATTTTTGGAACTGCTCCTAACCAGGTAAACCATGTAATCAAGTTTTATGTGATCAACGCTCCTTCATCATACAACAGTATCATTGGCAGATCAGCTCTAACAATGATGCAAGCAATAACTTCAATCTCCCATCTCAAAATCAAGTTCCCAACCCCGACAGGAGTCGGAGAGATAAAAGGAGATTATGGGGTTGCTGAAACATGCTACACCCAGGGGTTAGTTATGGCAGAAACCCATCAAGATAACAAAAGGAAGGCTACAGTCCTTCTCAAGCAACAAAGCATTAAGAAGCACCGACCCCGGACAAGGGAAGAAGCAAACAAAACAAGTCCAGAAGGACTGGCAAGCAACCAAGTCATGGTAGTGGACAAGGCAAATCAAGTCCTAGACCAAGCTAGTCCTACCATTCAAGCAACCAAAGAAACTGAACAAGCAAACCTCTATCTGAAGAAGAACTCTGAAGCCCGAATTCATCAAATGGTTTCAAACAAAGAGCAAGCAAAAATTGAAGCTGCAGTCGAAATAGAAGAAGTCCAGGTAGATGAAAGTAATTCTAGCAAAAAAGTGAAAGTTGGGTCAGGACTCGAGGAGTCCTTCAAGGAGAGATTAGTGTCCTTGCTCTGGGAGTACAGAGATGTTTTTGCCCGGAGTCCAAGAGATATGCCAGGACTACATGAGTCCATAGCAATGCACAACTTAGATGTCAACCCCAACAGAAAACCAGTCAAACAGAAGAGAAGAAACTTTTCCCCGGAGAGGCAAAAAGCCATTGACGAAGAAGGGGAAAAACTACTCAAAGCAGGAATCATCAGAGAAATCAAATATCAGGAGTGGCTAGCTAATGTGGTCATGGTGAAGAAGTCCAACGGCAAATGGAGAATGTGTGTGGACTACATAGATCTGAATGACGCATGCCCGAAGGACCCATACCCTCTCCCACATATTGATCAACTAATAGACGCCACCTCCGGACACATCATGCTAAGTTTCATGGACGCCTTCTTCGGATAAAACCAGATAAAGATGAACCCGAAGGACATTCCTAAGACAGCATTCATAACTCACAGAGCAGTCTATGCTTATGTGATGATACCCTTCGGACTTACCAGCGCAGGATCAACTTACCAAAGAGCCATGAACAAGATATTCAAGTCCCAGATTGGGAGGAACTTGGAGTGCTATGTCGATGATATGATTTCAAATTCAACAACTATATCAGGGCATGTGGAAGATCTGAAGGAATGCTTTGACAACCTAAGGAAGAACCAACTCAAGCTGAATCCGGAGAAATGCACCTTCGGAGTAGGAGCATGCAAGTTCCTAGGATAAATGATCAGCAACAGAGGCATATAAGCCAATCCGAAGAAAATTAAAGCTATCCAGGAGATGAAAGCTCCCAGGACCCAAAAAGATGTGCAGAAGCTAGCAGGATCCCTAGCAGCACTCAGGAGATTTGTCTCAAAACTAGCAGAGAGGTACCTACCATTCTTTGATTTACTCAAAGGAGCAACCAACAAGAAAGAGGTGAACTAGAGTCCGGAGTGCCAAAAGGCATTCGAAGAAATCAAGTACTACCTCTCTCAGCCACCATTCCTAACTAAAGCTCAACCAGGAGAGCCTCTCTACTTATACTTGTCAGCAGGATCACAAGCTGTAGGAGCTGCCCTAATCAGAGAGGAGAACGGAACACAGTAACCAGTCTACTATGTAAGCCAAGTCCTAAAAGATGCAGAAACGAGATATCCAAGATTGGAGAAGTTTGCCTTTGCCTTAGTCACAACTTCAAGAAAACTCAGGCACTACTTCCAAGGGAGAGAAATCAGAGTAGTGACAAATCAACCACTAAGGAAAATAATTCACAAGCCGGATGTCTCGGGAAGACTTGTCAATTGGGCAGTAGAGTTGAGCCAATTCAATTTGAGCTTCATTTGCAGGACTGCCATCAAAGCGCAAGCACTTGCAGATTTCATAATCGAATGCAACTTCCCAGAAGAAGAGCCAGAACCAATGGACATGGATCAGGAGCCAGAAAAGGATACAAGTCCGGGAGCCTGGACCTTGAAAGTAGATGGTTCTTCAACAAGCGAGAGGTCATGAGCCGGACTCATACTCAAAAGTCCCGAAGGATTCACAATTCAAACAGCTATATATTTCGGCTTCCACGCAATAAATAACCAAGCAGAATATGAGGCATTGATCGCAGGACTAAAGCTCTCCAGGACACTAAGGGTCCAGGACTTAAAAATCTACAGCGACTCCTAGATAGTGGTCAAGCAAACAAATGGAGAATATATAGCAAAAGACCCTATCTTGGCTAAATACCAAGCACTGGTCCAAAGCTACTTAGCCTCAATTCCAAAACATCAAGTCCTTCAAATATGTAGAGAAGAAAACGAAGAAGCGAATATTCTATCCAAGTTAGTCCGAAACTCATCGGATCTGGACTGCTCAGTTTACTTCGAAGAACTCCACAAACCATCTATTGAATCCCAAGAGGTCTTGGAGATCGAAAGCAACCACAACTGGATGACTCCCTTCATCAATTACTTGGAGAAAGGAGAGCTCCCAGAAGATAAAGGAAAAGCTCAAAGAATGAAAGCAAAAGCAGCCAAGTTCTTCCTCGAAGAAGGAGTACTCTACCGCAGGACCTTCTCATCTCCCATCCTGAAATGTATTGGCCCAGAAGAAGCAAAGTACTGTTTGGCGGAAGTGCGTGAAGAGATATGCGGAGATCACATGTCTGCAAAGGCCCTAGCTCATAAGATTATAAGACAAGGCTACTACTGGCCAACTATTCATCAGGATGCAATAGAGTTCATCAAAAAGTGCAAGGAGTGCCAGCTTTTCAGCAATGTGTCCCGGATTAGCCCAGTCCTACCATCCTCAGTCTTGTCACCTATCTCCTTCGCTGTCTGGGGTATTAACATCATGGGACCCTTCCCCCGGGCCAAAGGAGATCTCAGGTACCTGCTAGTCTCTATTGATTACATGACAAAATGGGTAGAAGCAAAAGCAATGAGGACAATCAATCAACAAGACTGCATAAAGTTTATGGACAACATTTTGATAAGGTTCGGGATACCACGAGTCCTAGTATCAGACAATGGACCCCAATTCATTGGTTCAGAGTTTGAGTCCTACTTCCAGGAGCGCGGGATCAAGCACAAAAAATCATCAGTGGCATATCCACAAGGAAATGGCCAAGTAGAATTAACCAACAGAATCCTGCTCCGAAGTATCGAAAAAAGACTCAAAGAAAGCAAAAGCAAATGGCCAGAAGAACTACCAAGTGTACTTTGGTCCTACAGGACAAGCACCGGAGAAACTCCATTCAAGCTAGCTTATGGAACAGAAGCAATGATTCCTATTGAAGTGGGCTCTCCTTCCCACTGAGCAATAAACTTTGAAGAAGAAGCAAATGAAGAAGGACTCAGAACAAACATGGAGCTAATTGATGAGGTCCGGAACCAAGCTGTACAAAAGATGGAGAAGTACAAGGAGAAAACAAGAGAGCACTTCAGTAAGAAGTCAAGAGTCAAAAACTTCCAAGTTGGAGACTTAGTCCTTCGAGACACTGAAACATCAGATCCCACAAACACCGGGAAACTAATGCCCAAATGGGAAGGACCATACAAGATCAAAGAAGTCCTTAGACCAGGAACCTACAAGCTCCTGAACATGGATGGCTCAGAAGTCCCAAACACTTGGCATGGACTAAGGCTAAGAAAATTCTACCAGTAGGAGAACAAACAAAGTAACCAAAAATCTTGTAGCCAATATGACAAGCTACCAAATTGTTCCTACTTATATTTTGTATGAATGATTAATAAAAAGCTTTTCCCCTTTATAAATACTCACTAGAAGCAACCACTAGTCCGGACAAGCTATTAGCAGGACTAGCGCAATCATTTTTTACTTAGAATATATTTTCTAACTAAAAGCAACCACTAGTCCGGACAAGCTATTAGTCAGGACTAGAGTAACCATTTTTACTTAGAATATATTTTCTAACTAAAAGCCACCACTAGTCCGGATAAGCTATTAGTCAGGACTAGAACAACCATTTTTACTTAGAATATATTTTCTAACTAAAAGCCACCACTAGTCCGGACAAACTATTAGTCAGGACTAGAGCAACCATTTTTGCTTAGAATATATTTTCTAACTAAAAGCCACCACTAGTCCGGACAAGCTATTAGTCAGGATTAGAGCAACCATTTTTACTTAAAATATATTTTCTAACTAAAAGCAACCACTAGCCAGGACTAGAACAACCATTTCTACTTAAGATTAACTTTCTAGCCAAAAGCCACCACTAGTCCGGACAAGCTATTAAGTCAGGACTAGTGCAACCATTTTACTTAAAATTAATTTCCTAAGTGAAAAAGCTAACGCTAATCCGGACAGGCACTCAGTCCGGACAAGTGCAACCATCTTAATTGGAATTAATTCTCTAAGTGAAAAAGCTGATCACTAGTCCGGACAAGTTATTAGTTAGGACTAGTACAACAATTTTCACTCAGAAAAATTTTTCTAAGGCAAAAACAACCAACAACAACAAATCAAAATAACAGGAAATAAAACCAAACATTACAAAAGTTACCGGACTCGAACAAGCCCGGAGCAAAATACCAATATTACAAAAATCAAAGTATCAAAAGACTTAGAGCAACGTCAAAATTACAACCCAAAGAAAAATCAAGGCTCCGGGGCATTATGAGGCAGGAAACTGGGGCAAGGCCCGTCGAACGGCTCCGGCTCCCCTAGTCCGAGCTCAATGTCTTCCTTTGCCTTAATGAACTCAGTAACGAAGTTGTCCCAACTGGCCTCCGGATCAGTCTTGATGTGCCTTTCTGCAATCAACCAACAACGAGCTATCTCCGGAGCACCAGCATTAGCAAGAGCCTTGTCATACTCCTCGGACCTCTTGAACTCTTCAATGACTTCAGCTTCCGGACGCACAGCAAACATCTGCCTCCGGAGCTGAGCCAATTCAGACTTTAGATCAGAAACTTCCTTTTCAGAATTTTCAGCCCGGGTCCTGACATCATCAAGCTGCTGATTCAGTCCGAAGAGAGAAGTGTCCTTAACAAT
This sequence comes from Apium graveolens, assembly GCF_009905375.1. NCBI lineage: Eukaryota > Viridiplantae > Streptophyta > Magnoliopsida > Apiales > Apiaceae > Apium > Apium graveolens. Next base: position 103,330,991 of record NC_133655.1, on the reverse strand, counting down.
GAGCTGGTCTCGGAGCCGGCTAATCTCAGAGTCCTTATCAACAATGGCATTTCAGGAATCTTTGAGCTCATTATAGGCCAGGGAAGCTGATCCGGCCATATACCCACCAAGCTGCAAAAAATAGAAAAACTTAGAAAAATATTCTAAGGCAAACCAACACAAGAAGCGAGAACAAGAAGAAGACATACCTGACCCCAGAGCCGGGAACACTCCTTCATAGTTACATCAAATCCGGACTGGTTCATCCTCCTCCAGTCAGCTTGAGTAGGAATCCCAGCCATGAAACGAGCAACTTTCTCCTCCAGCCCCGGACCACTTGCATCCAGACTCTCATCATCAACATTATTTACTTTACCGGCCCCAAACCCGGAACCAGCTTCAAAGTTTTCGGCCCGAGGAGGCTTACTTCCAAGGGTCCGAAGCCTCTTCTCCCTTTTTCCAGAATCACCACACGGAGCTTCGCCTATAGGACCAAGATCCTCAAGATTAGCAAACTCATCTCCAATATCAATCTCAGCATCCTGCTCCGGAGCAGACTAATTCACATCAACTTCGGGCTCCGGTCTCGGGACCACATTACTCTGGGATCCCTCCTCCACAGAGGCATTAGATCCGGACCCAGCAGCAGCAGTTTTCTTTGGTAACTTGAAAGCTTTGCCAAGACCCTTCAACGCATCACTATATGCTGAAGACGACATATCCGGATTATAGTGCGGCAAACCTGCAAAGGAACAAAGCAAAAACACAAGTCAAAACCAATAAGGAATCAAGGCAGATGAAGGCATATAAGAAACATACAAGAAGTCCGGACAAAAAGGAAAACTACTTACAGCCTAGCCTGTGCATAGTTCTATGATTCATGAAAGTGTCTCAGGTCATTTGGAAACCCAGACATTCACAAAAAGCAAACATCAACCGGATAGCTTCACCCCGGAGCACATCCCTATGGAACCGAGTCCGGACCCCTTCCGCAGCAATATAGGGAATATAGTACAAGTCCAAACCCCGGAGCATGATCAACTCTCCATTCCAGTACTTCAACGAAGATTGCTGGATTACAGGCATGTAGGAGCCGCCATACCCGCACTCCGGAGCCCGGAACCGAAGTTCATAGAGAGGAAACTGACTGGACCGGACCAGATGAAAGATATGATGCCATAGCTTGAACGTGTTCTGCACCTTAAACTGATTGCAAGTAGCAATAAACCAAGTCATCCACTTTATACCATTAGGTGTTATCTGCATCGGAGAGATCTTGTACACGTACTTGAACAGATGCTTCAGGAATAAGTGCCAATGAGGATTCCATCCGGACTGGAGATACTCCAGCCATACTGGAACAAACCCATCAGCCGGTCTATAATGAACCCGCTCATCCGGAGTCGGCCATTTCCACTCGATCCGGGGGTCCAACTAAAAAGCAGCCCGGACTGCAGAATCCTGAGCCACGTGATCTAAGGCAGCGTACTCATCCTTCAACTCGTAGTGCTCCTTAGACACTATACTGTCAGTGAATTTCCTATCAAATGCTTCCCTATCGTAAGGTCCCGGACCCGCGTTTTGCTGTCTAGCATACCCGGACCTGATGCTCCTATAATAAAACTTATCTTCTATCTCATCACTCTTGCTAACGAAATACCCCAGATTCTCAACCCATAGACCCTCCGGACTACAGGTTACCTTTCTAGAAGAAATCTTAGCAACGAAAATCTTGGTTATAGCTTCAGAATCCGAAGTAGAAGCCTTCTTCCCCATCTCAACCCGGTCAGAATCACTGGGGGACTCCAAATCTGAACCTGACGGCCCCGGGTAGCAAGTTATGTATGCCTTGGCACGCGCTTTAGTCCGGACCATAAACCTAAAACAAGTGATAAAGGTTAGTCTAAAAACCCTACAGTTTATTTATCTTTAAAACTACATGGTCCAGACTACCCTATGTTTAATTTTATTACAAGTTAAAAGCGAACAGTCCGGAGGCCCAATCCAAAAGAAAACAAAAACCCAAAACCTAAAAACCACTCCGGACTGAAACCTAACCTATTACCCCGAACCCAAAGGACAAAATAACACAAAAACAGCATATTACAAATTCCAAAAAAAAAGATCATTAGTCCGGACTAGTCGATCAAGTACGGACTCAACCAAAAACCATAAATCTAAAAACATAATTCACCAAAATCAAAGAACCAAATCATGCCCAAAAACGTATACATACATATATACACAAGAAACACAAAAAACTCTACGAAACAAAGCGATACAAACAAAAACAGGAGACACAAACTCGATGCATAGGCAAAATCAAAAACAAAGAAGGAGAACATCACTTACAATATCGAGATAGCGGAGAAATTGAGGACGACCGAGCAAACAAGAAGAAACCCTTGAGCTTCCCCGAGAACCACCGGCGGAAAAAGAGTTTGAGAAGAAAAGGAGAGCACAAGCGAGAGAAGAGATAAAAAGATAAAAAAGAGAAAGAGAGGGGGGCTTCCTTTTATAGGCGTGGTAAAAAACTCAAACGCCACGCCACGTGTCACAATCCCAACCATTTATCGCACACAGTGTTTAATGCCAATCATAATTATTACACGTCTCTCCACATCACTAACAGCTGTAATAATTCAAATAATTGGGGGAAAATCCCCAAAACCGTTTCAACTTCCAAGTCCGAACTCCTTCCCACTAAGCAATCCGGACTGGGGGCAAGAAAAGCTCAACTCCTGCTAAGGGCAACCACCTTAGTCCTGATCCGAAGAACTAAGCGCAATCCGGACTGGGGGGTAAGAAAAGCTCAACTCCTGCTAAGGACAACCACCTTAGTCCTGATTCGCCGAACTCAACGAAATCCGGACTGGGGGGCATGAAAAGCTCAACTCCTTCCAAGGACAATCACCTTAGTCCTGATTCGCCGAACTCAGCGCAATCCAGACTTTGGGGCAAAAATAGCTCAACTCCTTCCAAAGACAACCACCTTAGTCCTGATTCGCCGAACTCAGCGCAAGCCGGACTTGGGGGCAAGAAAAGCTCAACTCCTTCCAAAGACAACCACCTTAGTCCTGATTCGCCGAACTCAGCGCAAGCCAGACTTGGGGGCAAGAAAAGCTCAACTCCTGCTAAGGACAACCACCTTAGTCCTGATTCGCCGAACTCAGCACCATCTAGACTGGGGGCCAAGAAAAGCTCAGCTCCTGCTAAGGACAACCACCTTAGTCCTGATCCGCCGAACTCAGCGCAATCCGGACTGGGGGTCAAGAAAAGCTTAACTCCTGCTAAGGACAACCACCTTAGTCCTGATTCGCCGAACTCAGCGCAAGCCAGACTAGGGGTCAAGAAAAGCTCAACTCCTTCCAATGACAACCACTTTAGTCCTGATTCGCCGAACTTAGCACAAGCCGGATTGGGGGGGCAAGAAAAGCTCAACTCCTTCCAAACAAAACAATCAAAAGCTCATATTCTACAAGAAACCCAAATTTACTCCCCCATCCAGAAAATCTGAATAAGGGAGTGGGGGCACATAATAATACATATAGCTCCTGGAAGGACTACTCCTAGGCTCCTAACTCCATACAGCTCCTGGAAGGACTACTCTTAGGCTCCTAACTCCATATAGCTCCTACTCCTAGGCTCCTAACTCCACGCAGCTCCTGTTAGGAGTAGTCCCGCACACTACCACTCCTAACCAGCTCAGTCCCGCAATCCTAACCTTGGTAAATCCCGACACGTGAGACATTGGCCCAAGCACATGATGGGGACAACTGTCACACATCAATCATGGGAATAATCAGGGCACGTGTCAGAGGATCCTCAGAATATTCCTCGGCCAGTCTCGCACTGACACGTGTAAAGCATCCCCTCCAGCTAGGTGTCCTCCGCTCCCAGAACCAATGGCTACGATCTAAAGGTACCAACCCCAAAACCCTACCCTTGGGCTATAAATAGCCCAGGAAGGTGAGGTTTTGGGGTTAATCACTCTCTTACACTTATATACACACACAACCACCTTCATTCATATCTATCTTCATCTTTCCCAAAATCGAGTTCTTACTCTCACACCGGAGGCACCGCGGGACTCAAACCCCCCTTCCAGTGTTGTTTTGTAGGAACCCCACCACAGCTACACCACTACAGCGGTGAAGGATCCAGGAACGGCATCGAAGGAGCGGCCCCGCCACCAGGAGTTATCAGAAAGCTAATTTAATTATCTTCGTTTTTCATTCTTTGTATTTTCTGAAATTCTGCTTGTAAATATGTCAAAATCTGTTGTTTATGTAATCTATTGCTGAAATTTCTGTTTGTTCGGCCTAACTTCATAAATTTATTATAAATTGAATATTTTTTCAAATATTATGAGCAATACCATTCTGGAAAGCTCTTTTCGATATCTACAATTTGCGTTTACATTCTGCTGCTAAATTCTGTGATTTTGATGTCTTAAACATCATAATACAATTGTAATCAGGGGCTGATTCTGTTCTGCAGTCCGTATTTATTTGTTTTATGAATTCGTTACTTATTCGTTTTTTACGAGCCTTACCATTCTGGAAAGGTCTCGGAATTTCCTACGACTTTCTTGTTTCGTACTTTTTCAGTTGACTTCATATTTATGCAGTAATTTGACATTTTTTGAAACTGATCAGATTTTAGCTTATCAATAATTAGTGGTTTGTTATGTTATTTTATTTCGTGATGTTGGGTTATAGTTTTTTTGAGGTTATTTGATAAATTTATATATGATTTTGGAGATGTAAGATATTTGAGTGTGTGATCTTTGAGTATTTATTTTGAGATATTTATGTTATTTGTATGACTTGGGAGTTTGTAAGACATCCATCGTGAGTGGATAATCTCGTGTTTGGCACCTCCTATGCGGTGTACTTAAATTGTATGGGCGTGTCGCCGAAGTTGTGGGACACGTATAGCCATGGCTAGTATGTATATGATTTGGCCTTTTGGGTAGCACATGCTTATTGTCGTGCAAGCCCCTGTAAGATATTGGGTAGCATTTGCTTTGTGCTGTGCAAGCCCCTGTAAGTTTTGATGACTACATATTTCTGGATTACCGAAAATGTAGGACATCCTATAAGTGTAAGATTATCTCCCATGTTCGTATGCAAGCTATTTTGTGTATTATTTTGTAAGTGTGAGAATATGTGTAAGAGTATGTGTAAGGGTATGATTTCATTTTATCATTATTCTTTCGATTATATTATTTGTGATTATTATGTATAATTGATAAGGATATGTGTAAGAGTATGATATGTTTTGGGTGGTAAGCATTTACTTTTATTTTGTGAGGTGAGTATTCATTTTTTTATATTGTCTCATTCACTTTTATTATTGTGCTTCGTTCAGATATTCAGTTGTGTTCTTAGCCTCGTCATCTTTTAATCTTTGTTCAGTTATACTTTATTTTTTATATCCGTATATGAGCCTTTCGCTCACTGCCGGTCCTTTGTTCTCTTTGTATTCCTCCAGCAGGTATTCTTACTTAGGCGGATTACTTACGGGAAGGGTGCGAGTTATTATGGAACTTTGAATAGTTTGGCCTTTCTTAGATTTCTATGAGAGTTTGTTGGCATGGTTGTAATTTAGTTGTATTTTAATTCAAAAATTGTAACTTTATTATATTTTTGAGAAGTTGTAAAGTTTTATTGGATTTTAATGGAGTTTGGATTTAAATAAGTATTATCTTGGAAAAAACCTTAATTAGTTGGGTTGTTAAAGCATGTTTGAGAATTTATAAAACCATATCAAATAATTAAGTTACAATAGAAATTAAAATCAGTATTTACGGATAGAATTCAATCATTTCAAGAGATCGAGATGTACAATTGTGCCATTTCAAATTTTTGAATAAATATCAAAATCGTTAAAGTCTCTCTAGATTTGTGGTTGAATAATGGAACTTTTCGTATTTTAAGATGCAGTAATACATTACCCCAAAGGAGACTATTTCATTTTGAAGTAAGATATAATTCAAAACCAACCCGCTCACCTTAGATTATCAATTCTAGGGTGATGGCTAAATTAAAATGCATACATTTTTTCCACCTCAAGCTTGAAAAAAGAGAACATGATTTACACTTACAGTATATGGCTACAGGCATTACTCCTCACATTAAATTTTGAAGAAACGTTCGGCGGTTTTCGAAGTCAACTATTCTTTTCGCAGAAAATTATCAAAGCATTAGACAACCAATGGAACAGTTTTGTGTACACACATATATATTTTTTATAATTCCTAATTTCGTTTAATTTTAACTTTTGGAAATTAACAATTTACTTTCAAATCCAAGCATACTCACATCTTAAGAGTGAAGCTTTGACTCTTCAAGATAAAAATTCAGAATCGTTGTCCCAGGTTCTCCATATGTTCTCACACTAATGTGGTTGCTCAAATTCACCTTTCAAATTTCTTTTTCTATACCTCTCAGGCTCTCGCATCACGTTTTTCTTCGTGATGCTATGAAAAGAACCCTCAAGGCTATAACCATATCTTAATGTGACGATGATCAACATACATGATTTGATTATTTTTAATTTATTTTGACAATCAATCTGCGTGATTTTACCAAAACCAATGCTCCAATTCACAAGATAATGTCTAGAAATTAGACCTGGCAAATCATTCAGGTCGTGTCGTTTCGTATCGTGTAATGTCGTGTACTTTACGAGTAAACACGAAAACGACACGAAATTAAAACAGGTACCTGAAACTGATACACGAACACGACACGAGATTTAAACGACCTGACACGATACGATCTGGTGTACACGAATTTTTTCGTGTACCATTCATGTACACGAAATGAAATGAACTGTATGGACATGAATGGAAATGAACTGTTACACGAAATTGTAAATGTTCACATTACATTTTTAAATTCAAAGTTAGGTCCAACAAAATTACAAACATAATTAAAAAAAATAATGTTCTTCATTCTTCAAAAGTCACAACCATATGCTGGATTTGCACCTTTTTCCAGATCTGCATGAACTCTAATCTCAACAACCCAAACTGCATTTCACATATTAAAAAAAGTCAATACCACAAATATCTAAAAACCAGACAAACTACAAATTACAAACTCAGAAGTAGGCTGGTGTATCTTAACAGATATAATCTCCAATTTCAGACATCAGCTATATGCTCAAAACATTACAGCTTCTACTCACTAGTTCTGATCTCCACACGGACATTTAAGGTTGACTGAAAAACAGTCAGAGGTGAATACTTGATTTTCTACTTATTTCAGATCAAAAGCGAACTTATGCTAATTGGAATAACTGCAACCTATGTCCTGCACTGCATGAAATATGATATCCCCTAGAAAATACATTACTTCATTAAAAAAAAGGGGAAACATATAATATATAAACATAAGTATGAAATTAAACTGAAGGGAATTAGTTGAGGACAAAGAAAGACGCTTTGCAATCACATATATAATCTGGGCAAAAACTGAACTGCATATATAACAGATATAATCTCCAAGAAAAGAAACCGAGCAAAAACTGAACTCTACATAATTAAGCTTATACCTCAAACGTTATTATCAGCATCAGCATTAATATCAAGCTTCATGACATCTTGTGTAAGCTCTTCCAGCGGATAATTATGATAAACTGTAAACCAAGAGGCAAGAAACATCACAGCATTATAAAGTTTTCACTTCTAAAGAAAAATGTCCAAATCAAAGCATTAATTCAATTATTTTATCACCTTCTTGCTCATTGAACCTCCAGTCACGAGTACAAATTAAACTTTGCACAATGTTATGTGCCAAACAACTCCGATATTGATCTAAGACCCTTCCTCCTATGCTAAAAGCCGTCTCTGACGCGACGGTTGAAATTGGGATTGTCAACACGTCTCGAGCCATAAGCGCAAGGTTAGGGAATCTAAATTGATTTGTGCTTCAATAATCCAGGACATCAATCTCTAGTGCTCTATTTAATCGCTTCTCTTCCAAATACCTATCCAATTCATTTTTTTCTATGGCTGTCCCATGATCACAGTCCAAGGCATCAAATTCCTATATCTGAAGTAAATAATCAAATAGAGAAAATAAGTAATCACATCTAACGAAATGGAAAGTACACAAAGAATATAGGAATTAAATGAAGTAAAGAATATAATCGAATTCATCAGCATATATGGGTAATGAAGTAAACATTGAATCTAAAATTGAATCGAATTCGTAATCGATAAGATTATAAATGAAGAAGAATCAACATATTACCGGAATATCTGGGTATTCATCAGCCATTTGTAATCAATTTGTTGAGACTTGAGAGGTTGGAGATTTGATGGCGGCCGCTTGATAGTTGATACTTGATAGAACCCTAATCCTAAATTTGAATTAGGAAGAATAAGAGTTGGGAACCCTATGTTTTAAATTTTTTATCTGACCCGTGTTGGTAGTTGCTAGTTGGTACTTAGACTAAAATAATATATTTATTCATTAATTTGTTAAAGTGTACTCTAATGTTGTCACTCTATTTGGTACATATATTGTAAATTGATTAAGAATTTAAGATATAAATATATATAAATATATTTTTTTAAAATTATTTTTATATTTATTTATGTCGTATACTTCGTGTCGTGTCGTGTACTCGAAGGGTAAATCCAAAATATACACTAAATCTCGACCGTATACTTTCGTGTTCGTGTATTTTCGTGTCGTGTACTAAAATGGCAAACACAAACACTAAATTTTCGTGTCGTTTCGTGTTAGTCGTGTCCAAAATTGACGGCTCTACTAGAAATACAATCAGCAAGACAGGAATTATCAAGTACTCCCTCCGTCTCGAAATGTATTTCTTATATTAATTTTTTGTACTGTTAAGCGATTGACTACTAATTTATGTCTAATTTATAATATCAAACATAGTCATTAGTGATTTTGTTGGATTCGTATTTATGAGTACTTTAATACAATGAAATTTTTATATTTAATACTAATACGAAATTAAAGATATTAACAATCAAAAGTGTGCATTGACAAACGTGTCCAACACAAAGAGGAAATGTTTTTAGGGACGGAGGGAGTATATCTCTGATCTACTCTGTTTGTAGCTTAACCCCAGTTCATTTGGCAAGAGTTCAAACTTTGATTGAGCTACACATTATCTTTCTGAATCTGACCAGCAATAAGAGACCAAAATAAAAATAGGAATACTTTTGAACCATCAGTTGGCAATTATTAATATTAATAACATAATACCAGAAACTAAGTAACATTTCATCATCATCCAGCATAGCATTAACAAGGATAGTTGCATTGCAGCACACAGCCAACTAAAAGACTTGTAACAGACGACAATATCTATAATTCAAGTTTAAGAACTACAAGTACTTGTTTCATAATATCGATAAACTTAAACTGCGGTTTGATAGAGGATATACTGCAGCTCAGAAACCATGAATTTTGATGTGTTCCTTCTTCACGATACCTGCCTGTTCATGAAAAATGAGATAAATTTATCAGTAGACTTGAAAAGGAAACCAGTGAAAACAGGATTCCTTAAAAATGTTTTCAGAACTAGGATGCATGTTTCACAAATAATTTGTTCTTTTATTATTATATTCTGTTATCCTATAACTTTGTAAGAAATTAGTTACAAGACATAAGTTTATATATACTTCTTGGAAGCCGCAAGTTATCATGTCTCTCCATCTCTGCTAGCCAACTAAGTACAGCCCGGAGAACGCAAATAAACCAAATAGAATACCACATTTGCAGAGAATCATAAATTAACTGTTTTCCTATAATTCTTATTCTATGATTATAACAGTGTAAAGATATTTACAGTATTTGACACCGACCACTTTCACGACATAAGTTTTAGCAACTCTTCATCTCCCTCAGTTAAGTAGTCAACTAGATGATACGTCAAAGAATATATTAATGAATCATATTGATTCAAATATTAAATAGGAGAGTTGACAAAAAAACACATGCACAAAAGCCACTATAGATCAGAGATACTGAAAATTTATTCACAGGCTCTGACAGATGCGTATAAACAATCTTGATCCGCTTTTTGGTCATAATTTTCAATTACTGCCTTTAAAGCATAAGGTTTGGGGGGGGGAGGTGATATTGTGACCTTGCCACTAGGCTATCCCAGACATGCACATATAAAGTCTCTACTCTCTAATCTTCTGGGTATACTTAAAATTTGCATCTCAACATCACAAAACCAAGATAACGATGATAAAAAACATGGAATCACCTGGATCAAGAAAGTAGAAGCGTTCTTTCGCTGATCACCTTGAAGCTGGATAACCTTTGCGTAAAGTAACATAAAGTAATAAGGCAACTAAAAAATATAGAGTACTTTTCATGAAAAGCATTTCGTTAATAGAATCAATAGGTACCTGGCCCAGTTCAGGATCTTGGACAACAGTACCGTTGCAGCAAAACTCCTTCTTAAGATCCTTAAGAATCTTACTGTAGCTAAAATCTTTCTTCAAGCCCTGCACAGTTGTCAAACTTTTCCTTCCATTTCGCTGTTGTATGCGGATATGGACGTACTCTTTTGACCCGGCACTAGAGTCCTCAGCAGTGGCCTCGGCAAAGGGATCTAAATAAGCTCAAAGCACCAATTCCAAACATTATAAACCAAAAAAAAAAACTCAATACTGTTGACAGGTACAAACAAAAATGATGATAGTGTTGCAACACGTAAGAATTAATTGCAAAGTGAAACTTTCATACCAAAAGCATTAGGAATCTGGATATCGAGTTCAGACATGAAACTTGACTGATGAACTTGACAACAACAAAAGGTAACTCTTTGTACCAAACTCAGATGCTCAGACCTGTATCAAATGCAAAATTATAAAGTAATTTCAATAACATTGAACAATTAACTGTAGGTGCATCTGATCATCTCAAACATAAGAAATGGATAAATTTAAACTAAATAATAGGTATTCGAAATTCCGCACAAAAAAAAATGTGACATGCTTAGTAGACACCAAAATAAACAGAAACAATAAGTAAAATATTAAAATATGACCGATCATTACATACATCGTTTTCAACATAAACAGAAACAACAGCTTTTGGAAAACTGTAGAATCTAAAAGTCATTTCCAATCAATATAACATATTTCATTTATTACAGCTTAAACGCATGCATACATGAATCCAAACACATAATATCAACAAAAATAATACTCAAAAGTACAGATCTAGAGTAATCAAATCCATAAATCCTACAATAATCAATTAAAACCTGTTTTTGAGTGATGGATTAATTAATTTAACAAAAATCAAAACAAATCTAGAGAATAAATAGAAAGAAATGATAAGAGAGAGTACCAGATCCGATAGATAGGGTTTTATATTGGGATAAAAGAAACCCTAATTAAAGAGAGCACCGATGAAATGAAAGTCCGAGCAGAAAGAGTGTTTTTTCAACTTTGTTTTGTACTAAAATTTTATTTACAGTTTTTTTTATCAAATTTTATTTACAGTTCTACTTTTTCACTCTAAATTGAAAATTACAGTTCGGTGCTTAATCAAAATGGGCGAACTACCTAAATAACTATTTTTATATTTACAGTAACTAAAATACTTATTGACGGTATGATTATAAAATTGAAAGTTGTTATTAATTAGGTAGGTACCGATTAGGAATTAATGGGTTTATCGGAAATCAATTGGAATAATTAATCAGAAAAACAATTGATTATATATATAATATTAATTTTTAAAAAATATTCTGACAAAAAAAATAAAAAAAATATTACATATGTTCTCATAAAAAGAAAAAGAAATAAGTTTAAGAATTAATTTCAGTGAAATGACCTCCATAAACTGATGTATAAACTCTAACTATCGTAATATTTTTATCCATTTACATGCGGTAAGGATAATTTTAAATACCCACCATATACGCTGCACAACGTGTGCGGGGACATGCCAATGTATTTTCAGTTATCTATGTACATATTTTTTTGATAAAAAAAATACATATTTTAATATTTTCACCCAATTTAAAGAAACGATATGCCATGTTCACCAACGTATTTCTCAAACACGCAGTAAGCTATGACGTATCCGCCGTAACAGAAAGCAGCTTGTAAGGCTTCATTTGTCAATCATCTTGTCGAGACCTTCTTCCTCGAACTTAAAGATGGCAAGACTGAACACGAAAGTGAGATTTCAAGAACAATACTCATAACACAAATATTCAAAAGCCCATACTAAACCTCAACTCAAATATTACAATAAATGTAAGGAACATTATATCAGAGATTGGATAATCGTGTCCCCATCAGAAGATGAACAAAACTTTAGCAGATAAAGAAAAGCTCTTGGAGTGATGCAAGTATGTTTGTTGCCGCTAATTGAGATGACTTTATATAATATGTATACACTGTGAAGCCATATACGTCGATATCTACCGCGTATCGGGTGCTTATTTCGATAGGTATACTGGGATGTTAAGTGATAGTATTAGAACGTGAGTATATTAAAATCAAAAGAACTATACTTTTATTTAACTCCAAATTTTTATTTTATTCTGATTAATGATTATGTAATTAAAAAATTATTAGTGAGGTATAGGTATAATTTGTTCAATTGTTTTTTTTTATCGTAACTAACGCGCAGCCGCTACCCTTCAGGTGTGCACTGAATAAACCCTACGGGTTCACGCAATAGCCTGCAAATCACGTGAATCAAGGTAGGTAAACCCTTGGGGTGTGTACTGGGTAAACCCTGCGGGCTCACGCAATAACTTGCAAACCACGTGAATCAAGGTAGGTAAACCGCATTTAAGCGACCGGGTAAACCCTACGGGCTTACGCAATAAGCTGCAAATCACGTGAATCAAGGTAGGTAAACCGCATTTAAGCGACTGCCCTGCGGGCTCACGGAATAGGCTGCAAATCACGTGAATCAAGGTAGGTAAACCGCATTTAACGACATGCTCTGTTTCATTAGGCATAATCAGAAATTCTCCACCCGTGAAATTCGAACCTATGACAAAAAAGATAGGTATCCCCTCTTTAACCAATTGAGCCAACCCCTGCGAGCTGTTTAATTGTTTTTGCAAGATAATTTAATTGTACAAATGGATGGACGATATAAAATATTTTAATGTACTATAATTCGATTCCGTTCTTAATTCTAACAATTCTGGTATTGGAACCGAAACTAAAATAAAAGTAAGTTAAAGGAATTCAACCAAATTATCTCTCCTTTTAAATTTATTTTCATATATGGTGAAATTTGAATGAATCTTGTAAAGGAATTCTACCAAATTATCTCTACTTTTAAATTTATTTTCACATAAATTTGAATGAATCTTGAAAATATAGTTTTTAACTTTATTTTCTCCGTTCTTCATTCTAACAAATCTGGTATTAAAATCGGAACTAAAATAAAAATAAGTTAAAGGAATTCAACCAAATTATCTCTACTTTTAAATTTATTTTCACATATGTTGAAATTTGAATGAATCTTGAAAATATTATTTTAAATTTTTTATTTTTCAAAAAATAAAGTTAAAAACTACATTTTCAAATACAAAACTCGCAAACAGAAATTTAGAAAAAATTACGAAGATATACATATTTAAAATATATTATGCAAAATCATATTTAAAAAAATTATATAAAACAAATGTTTACAAAATCCATGTTTATAGAAATTAACCAATTTTGAAAAATCGCGGATAAATCAACTAAATTTTATTCGGTTTCCTAGAAATAACTAATAAATAAAGAATCGGTAGCAAAATTGATTAATTTCGATTGTCGAAAATATGTTAGGTTCCGTTTACAAACCGAAAGTGTCGAGACCTACTAAGAGTAAGTCCAACACTGTACTTAAATGAGTTTTTAAATCTGATTATAAAAAAATTAATAAAAAATAGCGCTTCAACACTGTTTCGTGGTTCCCTAAATCACTAGTCAATTTTTATATAATTTTGTCAATAACAAATTCATTTCTCTTCTCTCTTTTTTCAATTTTTTTCTCCCTCTTTCTCGCATTTTATATCAACATCTCTCTAAATTTACTGTTATAATAATAATAATAATAAGATACCATTATAAAGATCATTTTTTAAAGTTAAAATAAAATGATATCTTATATAATACTTTATAATACTTATAAGGAATTCATAAAAACGTTGTTAGATTTGCTCTTGTTCACATAAACCCAAAGGCCCAATTGTACTAGCCCATGATTTACTTGTAACTCATGGTCTACTTTAGGCCTTTTCAATGTTCATATGTTGATTTGTTGGGCCTTTAAAATATATATTGTGCACCGACCAAAATTTAATTGTAAAATTGTCTTATTCTTACGTTTCAAAATACATTTCCACTTTTGAAAAACAATTATTTCAATTTAGTTATTCACTTCAATTTTAAATGTAAATTTGTATTTTTAAAATTAACTTTATTTTATAGATTTTTTTATTTATATTTCCAAAATTAATCTTATTTTACACATTATATTCAATTAATCAAAATGATGTAATTAATTTATCAACATCTATTTTTCTTAATATGTGTGATTTTTAGGTTGTAGTGAACATTAATTTTTAAAAAAGAATATCTTTGTGCTCCTTTTTCTCTTAAAAAACAAAGACATCTAAACAAATATCAAATAAATCCGCAAAGAGGGAATAAAATTTTGGTGTAATCCATCTAACAACTAGCGAAATTAAATGCATTTATTTAATTCTTATCACTTTGGGTGTACAACTCAACAAGTCTTTGTAAGTATTTGCATGTAAATTTGTTTGTACCTAGTAGTTCTATACTACCACGTATTCATCAAATTTCTAAATAAAAATAAAAATTGATGATTATCCTCAAATGAAAGAACAAAAAGATGAGTTTCCTTCTGCGTGAACTCTGTTGGAAGCATTTGCATGTACTTTTACGTGTAACAAAATCAACACTTCCCCTTGAATATGCCCAACCTTTTACATTTTCTATCTCCACGTACATGCTTGCTATGCATGTAAATTTCCATATGAACCCTTCATTTTCCACTATATATACCTTTTATCACAGCCACTTTGGTATATACTCCATACATCAACAAAAAATACTAATCAATAATGGAAAACCTCAAGATCTTCGGTGCTTTTTTTATAGTTCTCTTTGCAGTTACGACAGCAACCACCTACACAACCACCGTCACCACCATCACCACCACCGAATACGAAGGAAACCCTTCTCAGAAATGTAAGAGTGAGATTCAAAGCAAACACTTGGACATGTGCGAGAATTTCCTTTCAATGGAATAAGGAAGCGGCAGGTTGAGAATGATTGTTCGAAATGGAGAACAAGATGACCAAAAACAATGTTGTCAACAGCTAGAACAAGTCTCGTCGTCGTGCCGATGTGACGCCATTGAGGCTGTTGTCAAGCAACAAATACAAGGTGGGAAAAGTATGCAAACTCAAAAGATTAAGCAAGTCTTGCAGAAAGCGCAAAATCTCCCAAGAGCTTGCGAGTGGCAGCAACCACGAGAATGCAGATTTGATCAGCCCTATTCGTTTGCCTAAATCATATACATAGTTCATGTATGTCTTTTAATGAATAAAGTTGGAATACTCGTCTCATTAAGTTGGATTTAAGTAGCTTAATTGCTACCACTCTCTTGAGTGTACTTGTGGAATTATTAATAAAGCATACAATCGTGTGGGTTGCACACCCTTCTAATGCCATTTATTAATTAATAATTTTTTTGTGGTATCATAATCAAATAGTATAAATATTAATGGCAAAATACACAAGAACCCTGATTTGATCCGTACACAAGATGTATAAATACACAAATAATAAGGAAAATATTACACAAGTTTTGTGGATGCATGCACCAGATTGGATAAGCCACTTTATGCAAGATAATTAGCGACGCTAGTTGATTTTTGATTAAATTCAATAAAGCATCGTTTACATGGGTACTCATGTGATACTTTAGAGTAATCTGTAGGGTTCATTTTCAAGGGTTGTGATGCTACATCATAAATTTGTTATTTTTTAATTCGGGCCAATTTTTGGAGCCTTTAGCCAACTTTATACTTTTTACTCTTAATAATATGAGAGAATTACACTTTACACCCCATAACTTTGTCCATATTTCACTTTTATATACCTACTTTCGGAAACTCAATTTGCATACCTATTCTTTAGTATAAATAAATAAAAATTTATTTATTAAAAATAAATAAAGCATATATCCAATATAATTGCAAACTCTATTAATTATATATTTCAGGTATAATTTATACTAAAACTCAACGTATTCCTAAATTGTTCTATTCAAAGTCAAACTCTTATAAATTTATTTGAACAAACAAAATAATTAAAGACATATAGGAAAGTAAGGGGTCATTTGATAATCACTTAATGAAACCAGTGGAATTGAACGAGAGGCTTTGTATGATTAAGATCATTTTTTTACTATTTATTAGTTACGGGACAAAACAAGAATCTATGAATGAAGTATAAAATTTAGCTGGACAACTGGAGTTTAAAAATATGGCTGAACCAGAAATCGCCTACCTAACTTTTGTAAAAATAATTTTGGTGTTCTCATTTTCGGCTTAATAACTTTAATTAATATTCAAATTAAGCTAATTACATTATTATAATATTCAATATATGCAACAAAAGTTTTAGATTTTCATATATCGTCTATATTTTGTATCGTTAAAAATTTTATAAGAGGGATACAAATTAATATTGTCAAACTAATTTAATAATAATTTAATATTATATGTCATTATATAAAAATACCTTTTATATTCATTTTTTAATTACATGATTAGGCACTTAAAATTTTGTCTAAGATTATTTTTTGAAAAATAATTAGATTATTGTCATCTAGATAATTAAAAAAAGATATCAAAAAATAACATTAACTCATTCAGATTTTCTAACTACCTTCTCGTTCAGATTAATTGATCATCCAGAAATTTTTATCATTCAGTAATAATGGTTCAGATTTAACAAATGAGCCATAAATCAAAAGGTTATAAATATAGAGATTCAAATGTCAAAATTAATTCAAAATAAAACTGACATTATATATATATAGTTACTCAAATGAGAACCCCAATTATAATGAGATATGAGATCTAATCTCAGCCCTCCATTTCAATTTATTAAATAATTTTTTTAGTCCCTACCACCCATTTATTTCTCTCACCCAACTGTTGCTTTAATTATTCTTTCTCTCTCATCGAGACCACCCCACTCTTGCACACTCTCTCCACCCCAACTTGCACTCTCTCCACCCCCACCACCCAACGTCACCGCTCCACCACTACTCGTTGAACTTTCATATCTCTCTCTCTCTCTCTCTCTCTCTAGCTCTCTATCTCTCTCCCCATCTTGATCTGTTGAGCAAGATTGAAGCTATATGTATAACTTAACAATGATAGTTTGAATAACTCAATATTGAACAAAGGACTTGCAAATAATATATGTTCCACTAGAATTGATACAGATTGATTATTGGGCATATACATGTTGATCTTGGTAGCTGCAGTGAAGAAGATGTCAATAGAAGTCTGTATGAAGTTCATTAAGAAGTTCAGGAAATGAAGGAATAAGGTTGAATTCATTCCAAGCAATTATTAGGATTAGTGTGAAGACCTAAAGGATTTTACGTGAAGTTGATTGTATATGGTAGAAAACTTAACAATGTTATGGAAAAAATATAGTATGAAGGTCTGAGAGCGGAACTAGTCATCTATGAACCAGACCATTGCACTAGGCGTCACTGAACCGTGAAGGGAAACTAAGTACTATCATTAGAAGGATTGTTAAGTGAAGATTCGTATCTGAATATGAATGTTATATGGTTTTGTTGGTGAGACTGCGTAGTTGTATGAACAGTTACGTGATAACTCAACACGATAACAACACTAGAACATGACAGGTTAATAATACTTCGTCTACACAAGAAATCAGGAAGAATGAAGACAAAACAAATACAACGAATCAGAAGATTAGAAGAAGGCCTGAAGTCTGTCTACAGGTCACTGAAAGAAGTTCATTAATATGATCATGCCTCATTGAAGAACAAAGATTAAAGACTTTCAGGGTTTCAGAAATATTGAAGATTCAGTATACAAGTGCTACCGGAAGATTTCAGTGTATTGGCATTGATTGAAGATAGACAGTGTATGAAGCATAGGAATCTGAAGAATTGAAGACAGGTTATAAACAGAGGTTAATGAAGACGTTGTCTAAAGTATCAGAAAGGATTCCAGTGAAAGTACAGTTGTTTATTGACAGTCAGTGTCTGAAGCAATAAAGTTGAGGCAAGCTTAACAATGTAATCAAGGCTATAATACAAAAACCTGAATCGGGGTTAGTCGTCTGTGAACCAGACCAGTTGCACTAGGCGTCAACAGCTCGTGAAAGGAATCTGGGTTTTATTTATAGAAGAATTGTTAAGTTGAGGAACGTACTTGGATTGAACGTTTATCTGTTAAAGTACGAGAAGAGGTGCGCGGGGTATACAGCTAAACAGCTCAGGGGATTGGCGAAGCTCAAAGTTTAATTGTTAAATTAAATAAACTTATTTACTGGACTTTAATATAATTTATTTAATAAACTTAAAATGATTTATTTTATAAACTTTAAATAAGTTTATTTTATAAACTTTAAATAAGTTTATTTTATAAATCTAAATTAGTTTATTTATATAAGTTATATTTAAGTTTATTTTGTAAAATTAATTTAGTTACAATTTAGACTTAAATAAAAAGAAAGGAAAAAAAGGAAAAAAAATAGAAAAGAAAACAAAAAAAAAGAAAAGAGAAAAATAAAAACAAAAGAAAAACAAAACAAAAGA